>NC_029781.3:1346401-1352464 GCF_000817695.3 Arachis duranensis | reverse complement strand
CAACCAACCACTTGTTATGTTATTTCTTTCTTTCTTACAGGTACACTTGTCCAACTCTCAAAATGTTGCTTAATTGAACCTAGAATATACCATAGTTTATTATAGGCACATAGTCAAACACATCACACCTGCCAAGTAAACTCACAACTAATAAACCCACCGTATCATTACCCCAAATTTGCACTACATCAAACTTGTAATTATCTCCTTCTTTATTTCTATCAATCCCAATATACTCACATTATTTTTACGCTGAAATTTTTTTATCATTTCCCACTTTTTAATGTCTCCTAAACCCCTCACATTCCATGAACTAAAAATCATTTAAAAACTTTATTACACACTCTTTTTTATTTTCTCTTTCTGTTTTACTTGTCTTCTTTTTTGTGCCAATACTTCATTATGAGAATGGAGAATAGCCATAATGTCTTCATCTTTGCGATATAAAATAGCTCTTGATTCGATTTCTAGATCCCAAGCAACCCTGTTTTCAGCCATATCTTTATCCCAACTTCCTTCGTACTCATCTTGATTAGTTTCACCGTCTACACTGCTCTGAGCCCCGAATCTTCTAAGTTCCTTACAGCCTTTTCATCCTCCAATTCAATTTTCTCCACCACTGTATTCTCATCCTCTAAATCTGAATCATGCACTGCATCACCCCCCATTAGACAGATGTCAACATGTTACTTACCATTTCCGGCCAAACTAGCGTGGATATCATTAACTGTACTTGGTGAAATGTTTTCTTCTGCTATGCTATTCGAAAAATTTTTTGCACTTCCGCCAATCTCCTCCCGGCTTGATTCTGCTTGTCGGGTGCATCAGGGGTTTCACACTCCTCCCTGCGCCATCAAGCTCAACATGAACATTATCACCTCCGTCACTAGTAGCTATCTTATGCGCTGCTTCCAAATTTGCCTCGTCAGCGTTGTTCACCATAGCATCAACCCCCTTTTAAAATGCACAACGACGTAGTCTCTATCGTACAACACAACCACTTTGCCTCCACATTCCACTAACATATTGGGCCTTATATACTTCTACCCAGCTCCAACGGAACTTTTATTCAACACTAGATCAGTCATTTCTTTCTATTTATCCCCATATTCTTAAGTCTCGTTCTTTCAGAGATTGCTTTGTTACTGATGGTTTGAAATCTCATAAGTTCTGCACTCACCATAATTAACGGATACATTAAAGAGTTAGCCATTCGCGTTTTCAAAAAATCCTCATCCCACTCATCCAAATTCTCAATGGCAATTACCTTTCTATCTTTGTCATGCTCTGCCTCTCGTAGCCCGTATGGCATCATCACCACTGCATCCCATCCCAACTTCAACGATTCCCTCTGAAAATTTCTAGTTCTTCACTTTCATGATGTTCCAAGAGACCTTTCTCGTTGAGTTGTGATTATTATTGTTCAAACTTAACATTTTTGTTAAATATAATTACTATTATCACGTAAGTTTACGTATGTTTATTTTTTTTTAATAAATTATTTTTGAATGATTTTTTTAATTAAATTATTTATTTTGATAGGATTGTATATAATTATTTTATACTTAAAGAATTTTTACATGTCCAATAATTTTTCTGAATTCAAGACTTTACTAAAAAGACCATGGAGTGTTGTCAACAATAATTATCAAATTAGGTTGTGGTGTAAATGTTGGCTCTTGAGAATGCGATGATTTCCTTGAAAAGAAAGAGTTAAGAGGGAATAGATAAACTCTAATCAATAATAGTTGGATTTGGCTCTTACACACAAATGCTGAGTCGTGCAAGTGCAATATTTGTAGGGTTCTACGGCTAAGAAAATGAATAAGGACGATATGATGATATCCTTGTTATTTGGCAAGAAGAATTACTAATGGACTGTTAATATTGCGTGCTAATACTAATATTTCTAACCAGTCTAATTATTACTTGAGTTATCATTTATCAATAATAATAAAAATAAGTGCATTATGTTCTGTTTATTCAAAAAGTCAAGTACATTAAATAAAAATAAACAAAAAGTGAATATATGGGTTGACTTTTGTGTAGTGAAATTTAATTAAGAAAAAAATTGCATTTTTGACTATTTTAATAAGCCAAAATTTAAAAAATCAAATAAGAAGTAAGATCAGAATTGCTGCCGATGTTCAATTTAATATTGCACTAATATAATTTATATATTAAAAATAAATAATTATTTATAAATAAATTATTTTAAAATTACTTTATAGATAAACTATATGTTATCCTCATACAAAAAATAATTATGCAAATAAATATTGTTAAAAAAATTTTAATATTTCAATCTTTCTACAGTAACACATACTAATAATTTGAAAACTTATTTAAAAGTATATATGATTCTGGTATAATTTTGTAGAAATAAATTAAGTAAAAAAAAATTAAAAAGAGAGACTAAGAATAGGTAAACTTATGAAAAAAATATTTTTATTAGTAGTAAATAAGTAACATAAAAACTAAAAATATAAAACGGTGGTAAAAAAATAAATATTAAGATATTTACTAATGTCACAATAAGATAAATGAGCTCTTAAAGAATAGATAAAATTTGGGTAGAATTTGTTATTGAATGTTTCATTAGAACATTGAATGTTAATTTTGTAAATTATCTTATTTGAAGTTGATGAACAAAATAAAAAACAATGGGAAGAATTAGAGGAGAACAAAGAAAAGATATAATCTCACAAAGTTTCAGAAAAAAAAATGTCGACAGTAGTGGGTTAAAGTCATTTTTATAATTTCAAACTATTCTGGAATAAGAGTACATTGTCTAATGGGTAGAATATCATATTTAGCTTACTTCTCTTATCCCAATTAGCTAGTTACTAAATAGATTAATTAACAAAAATATTTTTGGATAATTCTCATGTCAAAGAGGTATTTAGATAAAAGCGTGTTCATCATAATATACCATATTAGTGATGAATAAAATAATATCTAGTTTGGTTTATTTCTAGTTAGACAATATTTTTTATATTTCAACTCCAATCAATCTATATTTTTACCAATTTAATTTTCACTTAAAGAGAAATTAAACTCCTTATAATGTTGTTTTTGAGTTTCATCATTTTAGCCCCAATACATGTAAAAAGAACTCCGCTCTTTTTTGGTCATATTTTAAACTATTTTAAAATTATTCATAAATAATAAAATTATATTTTTGGTGTACAATATATATAACTCAAATAAAATTCAATCCTATTTTTTTCAAATTCATGTATATATGGAATATATCTATTTTTAAACAGATCAAATTAAACCTTAATAGATCAGCAATCAACTGACAAAAGTTTCTAATGATAATACAAATTTTAAATAAAATATCCTATTTAAAATTAAATAAACCGTTTTTTAATAATTTGTATTCTGATTATTTAGGGTAATTTACTTTTTTGAATCTAACCACAATTTATGCGTTATAAATGGGCTAAAGAAAATTAGTTAGGCAATATAAACTAGAATAAAAAGCCTCTCTGGCGTTTCTAAAAGTGCATCAAGCTTGCTATAAGCAAATTAATACAGAAATAATTTTTTTCCTCTATGAATGCAAATAAACATCTGAAAATTAATGTGAAAGCTAGTGCCGCCGTAATCATGCATGCTTGTTGTTAAGAATTAAGATATCATTTGCTATAAAAATTGAATCTAACTCTTGAGGTATAAATATTAGTCATATAATCTCGCTCTTTATTGTCTTTTATTAGTTTCTTTGGACGATTTCAGTTGAAAAGAAGTTTTCATATTTCAAATTCTGAATATAGTAAAATTTATTTAGGATTCAATAATACACTCTTAATGGGTTAATTCATCTCCTCATGATTGCACCCTCCTTTATTAAACAACTTCTAGTAGTTTATTTATTTACTGAGTTTGACTGAAAAATGATCCAAGTTACTAATCTTGTAGACTGAAGAGGGAAACATGATTATCTAATCATCCATCTTAAAAAAAACGAAGCTAGCCTTTTACCCAAAAATAAAAAGAAGAAGAAAGAAAATGAAAAGGAAAACGACCAATTGAGCCAAGGCAATTAAACTAAAAACTAAAGCTGTATTCTTGTGCCCTAGCTTTTCGATGATGCAAAATTAGGGAATTCCTTCTTGTTTCTAAAAAGAAACAAAGGTGCATGACATGATGATCAACATGCATTTGTGTGAGAAATGTTAGTACTAGTTCATTCCTTGTTTCTTGTCTCTCTAATATATCGCAATGTAATGTGAAATGTTTAGATAGAAGGAAGATATTTATTTGGAGTAATATTATACACAGTATCTTATTTTCTATATGATAAAGAAAAATGTATACAAAAATATATATTGGACTTTGGAGGCTGGTTCCCGGATCCCTATATTTAAGCAAAGCAAAATAGACTTAGCCCAACAATTTAATTAAATTCTTTTTTTAAAAAATAATTTAAATAATAAATATTTATATTAAAAGTAATTTATAAATAAATAATTTAATATTTAATTTACTAAAAAAAATAACTTTTAAAATTTTTTAAAGAGACTTTATTCTTTTTTTTGTTTTTTTGGACTTGAAACGGACCTTATTCTAAGCAGCTTCACGTATTCATAACATTCCCTCATTTGAGCTTTCACTCTGTAC
Source organism: Arachis duranensis (assembly GCF_000817695.3). Taxonomy (NCBI): domain Eukaryota; kingdom Viridiplantae; phylum Streptophyta; class Magnoliopsida; order Fabales; family Fabaceae; genus Arachis; species Arachis duranensis. The sequence goes on along the minus strand of NC_029781.3, from coordinate 1,347,835 downwards.
TAACAAATTTCCATTCCCAAAACAACCCTTAAAAAAAAGTCCTAATTACAGAAGAAACCCCCCAAAAGTTCGTTGTGGTTAGGGGTGTGCATGGACGGGTGAAATCGGGTTTAATGTGACCCAGATCTGACCCGAAATATATATCGGGCCTATTTGTTAGACCCGAACCCGACCGTAGACCCGATGAAACCTATACACTTTTGGGCCACGATTATACCGGATAAAAACCGGGTGAAAACCGGGCCATTAACATTATATTACCTTGATACCTTCTTGTAAGTTAGCATGTAAAAATATCCAAATTTCCAAGACTCCAACTATTATTTGACATGGTAAAATTCACTTAGAAAAATATAATAAGAACCAACTTTTCTCTAAAATTAAAGCATAACCATAATCAATACTAATATTGCTTAATAACACCAAATATTTAAATCAATACAAATAACACAAGATTATGCATTAGTCTAAAGTCTTATGCATTTTAAATATAAAACATTAACTTATAGTCTTATATATAATGACTAGTAATACAAAATATTAAGGTTTACAATACTTAAATTTCACATAATAATAGCCATCATCCATCACTAATAACACAAAATATTAATTGTGTATGATGACCAGGTCTATTTTTGAGACTCATACCCAATTCTAGACCCGATAAAATCACACCAAATTAGTCTCAAAAGTGTTCGAAACCAGACCGAATCTTCGGATCGGACCGAACCATGCACACCCCTAGTTGTGGTTATTGCATCCTGGATGTCTGAGCTGCAGATTGTGAAGGCTGTTCATTTGGAAGTGGGCCGTCCAGGGTGCCGTACGGATTTCATGGTAATTTCTTGGATATATGCATGCATCTAAGTCAATGAGTTATAGTTCACATGACATTTCACTCTTTTTTCATTTTAAAAGTTTTGGGTTCGAGTCCTATCAGCTGCAATCGAGAAAAAAATTGATAAGTATGTGAAGAATATGTAGGTGCAACTGAGAAAAAAAAATTGATAAGTATATAAAGAATATGTAAATGTGTATTGTGTACCTAAGATTGGAAATTGTCCAATCCCAAAAAAAAAATGCATGGATCTAGTGGACATACAGAAGAATACAAATCAATTTTTTTTAATGACTAACAATGAAATATAATTATAATTCAATAAACTAATAAAAATCCGTCAAATCATATATATGAATTATGCTTGGATGGGGTATTATTAATGAGAAAATATGTGTTTATACTTTTCTAAAAATATTTAGGAGACAATAAAATTAACTATAGATGTTTAGCTAAATAAAATAATTTTGTGTTATTGACTTTGTTTGGGTACTATTAAGGTGTTAAAAGATTTTTTTAATTAATTTTTATTTTTATTGTATTTAACAAATTTTTAATAATAAAAATAAAAGTATTAAAAAAATAAAAATATATTT
>NC_029781.3:1309611-1346320 GCF_000817695.3 Arachis duranensis | reverse complement strand
GTTAAAAAAATTATTATAAAAATATATTAATATTAATTAATTTTCTATATTTAATCTCACAGACTATGCCTTAAAAGTCTTAAATTCATTAAATGTTAGTAGACATTAATAAATAAAATTATGATAAACTCTCTATCGTTAATAAATGTTACATTTTCTCCTTTCTTTTACCCATAAATAGGGATAAAAAGAAGCAGGTTTAATTAGAATTTAGTTATGATGTGTTCTATAATTACATGTTGAAGTTATTAATAAAAAAAAACTTTTATAAAAAAGTACAAATTTTTAAATGTTAATATATTTGTTTTACATTTACTAATGTAAAAATAATTAAAAAACATGTACTTATACTAATATTAACATGTGTTGTTAAGATAACTAATATGATTAAGATTGTATTTTTTTATTGATATGGCGAAATACTGAAATAGAAACACAAAAATATAAAATTATGTTTGATATATGAGACATAGACACACAGTATGTCCAAAGATATTAAATTAATATAGTTTGTGCAACAAGAACACAAAAATATTAACTGCGAATACAATTTATTTATTTTTAATTTTTTGTTAATTCAATTAATTTTTTATAATTATATTTTTATAATTTTTTTCTAATTATTTTGTATAAAAAATATAATAAATTAAATTTTTATAATTTTTATATTTAATTTATTATTAAATAAAATATAAAAATATTAATTTTTAGATCTCTATTATTTATGTGTTGTTCAGTCCTAATAATCAGGTACAGCCCCATTGGTTTAAATTTTGCCGAAAGGTAAAAACATAACGGACTTAATAAATGATATTAATTGGTGTATTAAATGAAGAGAGATATTATGAATAAGGAGGAACAGTTTTGATTTATGAATTTTCAATTTTGGCTATAAAATTGTGCATGAAGTCTCCTTCAACCATTGTAAAGCAGTGCTAAATATGCAAGTAGTAGAAGATGGGAGATGGAAGAAGGAGTAGTGCAATGATTGGTGTAATGCTACTGTTGTGTATGTCAGTGACTTATGCACTGAGATACAAGGTTGGGGATTCACGTGGTTGGTCCTTCAACGTTAGTAACTGGCCTTATGGAAAGACTTTCATGGCTGGTGATGTACTTGGTCAGCAGCATCCACCGTTATCCTCTTCTCCTTTTTATTTTTCTTCATTCATTCATTTAATTATTAGTTATACACATGCAGAATTCAATTACATGTTTGGGATGCACAACGTGATGGAAGTAGACAAGTCTTTTTTCGAGCTATGCATTCCAATTCCAAAGATTGGAAGTGAATTTGGAGACACAGTACACTGGTCAGGAAATGATCAAATTCAGCTTCGCTCAGGACAGAGCTACTTCATTTGTAGTTTTCTTGGTCATTGTCAGCGTGGCATGAAAATTGCCGTCAATGCTGTCTAATCTAATCTAATCATTTCATATGCACTTCAATTTGTGTAAACATAAGGAAATATTATTATAGAATTATTTCTTTCTCAGAATGAGGTGCATAACATAACATCTTAGCATGGATGATGGATCACTTTCTCACATTTTATAACTGTCCGTGTTTTCAATAAAATAAAACGTTTTGGCAACAAATTGAAAACAATATCAAAAGAAGAAAACAAAAATTGCAAACAATATCCAAAGTTCATGTTGTGGGAGAAAACTAAAAGTAAAAGATTGGAATGAAGGTTGTAGCTGTAGCTATAGCAAAATGAAATCCTGATAAATAGAATAATAGTTTATTGGCAGAGTTGCTCAACTGCTGTGACAATCTGAGCAGGTTGAACCACGGTCCATTCCTCCAACGTTCCGGCATATGGGGTTGGCACATCCTGAGAAGATAAGCACACAATTGGAGCATCTAAATCATCGTTGAAATTCTCAGTGATGGCAGCTGTGAGACTTGCACCAATTCCACCTGTCCTCATGCACTCTTCCACTATCAGCACTCTATGAGTCTTCTTCACTGACTTCCCTATCGTGTGAAGGTCAAATGGCTTCAAGGACCTGATATCAATCACTTCCGGATCATACCCTTTGTTCACCAATGTCTTTGCGGCTTGCATCACATGGTACCTCATCCTGGAGTATGTTAAGATGGTCACGTGCTCCCCGGGTCGAACCATCTCTGCTTCTTCCAGCGATAATACATACTCTTCGTCCGGAATTCTATCCTTGAGGTTATAAAGCAAGACGTGCTCGAAAAGAATCACTGGGTTCTCGCTTCGGATTGCAGCTTTCATCAGCCCCTTGGCATTGTAAGGGGTTGAGCATGCCACCATCTGAATGCCAGGGATAGACTGGAAATATGACTCCAGTCGCTGTGAGTGCTCGGCACCAAGTTGCCGCCCAACTCCACCTGGTCCGCGAATAACAGCTGGTATCTTAAACTGGCCTCCGGACGTGTAATGGAGCATGCCGCAATTGTTGGAGATTTGGTTGAATGCCAGAAGGAGAAACCCCATATTCATGCCCTCAATAATTGGCCTCAGACCAGTCATGGCAGCTCCAATGCCCATGCCGGTGAAGGAGTTCTCAGCAATAGGAGTGTCCAAGACCCTGAGGTCCCCAAACTTAGTGGCCAGGCCCTTAGTCACCTTGTAAGATCCTCCATAGTGGCCTACATCTTCCCCCATGACACACACACAGGGATCCCTCTCCATTTCTTCTTCCAAACCTTCACGCAGGGCTTCAAAAAGGAGAAGTTCATGCCTGAGAATCAAATGTAGATCTTGTCAGTTTCATCCTTAATTGCCAATAGAACACCTTATGTCTAGAATATAGCCGCTAAGAGAATAGAATTCAACAAATCAATTATTGACTGGGTTCTTAATTAAGTGTCAGAAAAAAGTCCTCAAGCTTACAATCCTTGTCATAGTTTCCTTATATTTTCTATCGTCTGAATGCAAATGAAGATCATTAATTCATTACTGAATCACTTGCTATGTTTTTCAATCTAGGTGAAATGAAAACACGTAGCAAGAACCGAGAAATGTCTCTCACCTGAAGGCACTGTGCAGGCACAGCACCTTGAGGTTCCTTATTGCTTTAACTAATATCAAGGAATGGTTATCCTAAAATCTTAAGTTGTAATCCAGAAGTCAAGCATAAGTAGGCATACACGAAACGACAAAGAAAGAAACATACCCAGGTTTTGATGACGTAGAGGCCAAGGAACTGTCTGCCTTTGTCTACAAAAAATGCACAAACGAATCATAAATTAGACAATATCATGCAAACTCTATCTCACTGTCGTAAATGATCCCTTAAAAGGGTTAAAGGAATGATTGGAGTGAGATAACTTACTGCAACAGCATTAGTAATCAAGCGCTGAGGCTTGTGAGTTGCAGAGTTAAGAACAGGGCTCCACCTCGCATCAGATCTGACAGTAACTATGCTAGATTTCCTCTCTAAATCATCATAGGTTGTACACAAAGTGGAATAAACAACATTTCAGTTAACACTCACCCAATAAAACAACAAATATTGAGAACTAGAAATCCAAACCACATTTCAAATCACCAAGGTTCCTAGAAGATACAAATGCATCACTAATTGAAGAAAAACTGACACGAGTGACAGACATTACATAAGAAATGGAATGAAATTAGGGAATGCAAACAAACCAAACACAAGAAAGAATTACTATTGCTATATGAGCAGAGTGAAAAGGCAGCATTGGTGGATGATGAAGTTATATGAAAGCTAATTAGCTAAGCCACCCCAGCCCAAGACAATATCCATTAAAATGGTTTGATTCAAAAGAATTAGAAAGTCCGTCGCTCCAATTCTCACCATTATTCCAGGTACCTGAAAAGGATGTAGGGGCTGGGGCGTGGTTGAATTTGTTGGAGGAAGAGAATGCGGTGGAAGATGGAAGTCCTTGGAAAAGGGTGGCCATTGAAATCAGCGGAGAAGATAGCAGATCGAAGCTGGGCGAGCAAGGTAATATATTGGAGAATGAAGAATGTAGAAACAAAAAGCAGAATTACGGGGCGGAGAAATTTGAAGGGTGTTATGGTTGAGCGATGTAATAAAGGGCCTCCCTCTTTGATTTGTGTTAGCACTCTGCATTTAGCACTGCATAGGAATTATCGACCATGCTTTTCTTCTTGTTGGTGGCCTAATCAAGGTCCGGTTTGGGCTCAATGGGCCCAAAGCCATGTACATCAATGGCCCAATAATTAAAGATTGAGATTGGAGTGACGTGGCCAAACCACAATGCTGAACTGCAAAGAGCTTATAACTTGAGCATCGGAAAAGCAAAGCACTTGTGGAAACGAAAATGGAAATAGTGTACCTCTTATGTTCCATGTTCTACACTTTGGTCACCACTCTCACGCTCTCCCTTCTCATTCCCTTTCACGCGCTTCTACGCCGGTGGGCACCTTCCACCCACATATCTCTCTACCAAGGTACCGTCTGGCACCAACGCCGCCACCCCGTCAACCATTCCTTTCAATATCCTGTCCGCTACGCCCTCATCGACTTAGAACGTGCGCCCCACGCGCTGCCCCAACATCTCTCTGCCGATGAAGCTCGCCAAATCACCCATACCAATGGTCCCATGTACTTCATCTTCTTTTTTCTCTTCTCACTATTTTTAACCGTCTTGGTTTATAATTACTTGAACAGTTGAACTCAATTACGCAGATTGCTGCTGACCATCCCTCCTAGCGTGGGATATGAGCAGAATCCATTGAGTGTGTACTATTGTTATGATGTTGAAGGCACTTCTACATGTTTGAACAAATGCATTGCTGAGGTATGTGCCATTCCTCTCTTAGGCCTAGTCTGTGTCAGTTGTACTCTAAGAATCTGTATGATTGCTCTGTGCTCACATTACTATCAATCCTTTTGTTTCAGGTAACAAACACACCATGGGGTGAAAGAGTATCTTTTATTTTCAATCCACACTCTGATCTTGTGGCAAAATCCTTGCATGTTAGTCCTTTCATGGTATGTTTAAGCTCTGCATTTTGCTTCTGCCATTTCTACATTTCTAGATACTTTCTTATGTATCTCAGATAACCAATATCTCCGTTCTTGGCTCTTCACATGGCTAAATTGATAGTCATAATTAGTTATGACTGCTTTCTGCACTTTTTCAGTATTTCACAATTACTTGTGATAGGGTTTCCTGCATCTTAATAGTAAACATCTCCCTGAACTTGGTAGGATATGCTCGGCAGTTGGAATATTAAAGCAAATGATCCTGGAGAGAATCTTACCATATCAATTTCAGTTCACCACCCTGAGCTTGGAAACTATTTTACTGCCAGTCTAAAAGCCAAAAGATTGTCCTCATCATCGGAATCAGATCATGCAATTTTCTTTTGGTTAATGCCTCATAAGGTTGCGGTGTGGATATATTGGCATGTAAGCTCAATTTTTGGCTACACCTTCTTTTTACTGTTTTTTTAATTGATATAAGTATTTGCTGCAAATTCTGTTACACACTGAAATAGTGCTATGAAAGGAAGTTTATGTAAATCTGCTTCACAATGAAGTTAAAATGCTGATTTTTGCTGTATCATCTTCATGTAATAGGAAAGATGAAGACTAATTCTGTATAACATGTCTGCTGTGTTATAAGGTGTGGCTATGGCATGGATGGCTTTTGCCATTTTTGTGAGGATATGACTTTCCTTGTTTTATTTGAATCAGCATGTTAGGAGAATAAATCAGACAGAGAATGCTTAGGTGTTGTAGCTGTATTTCATTCAAGATATTGCCTTTGGAACAATTTCAACCTGTTGAGGAATTCTTTTCATGTCTTCTATTGCTTGTATTGAGGGCAACATTCTCCCACATACAGAGAAGAGGCTTTGAAAAGGGACCAAAAGCTGCAATGCTGTGGATTGAGTGATGAGAATGGAAAAAGAGGAAAAGAGCATGTTGGTTGTCTGGGTGAAACAAGTCCAAGAAGCCGGTGGTTTAGATGGAGAGATGCTAAGTGGCCATGGTCATAGATAGAGAACAATTGTTTTCCATTTAGTAACAAAAGTTGTAGGTGGCCAGATTAAAAGAAGCGATGATGGTAAAGTTGTAATGTGAATAAAGTCAATAAACCCCTCCTTATTGTGCATACAATACTCTGCTTAAGAATTGTTTCTTGATTGATTATTAGTTCATGACAAGTGTTAAACATCATGAAATGTATTGACACTCGTTCACACCAATGGAATAAGCTTGCCAATTATTAATATTTGCTTAAATATTCAATTGTCTGAGATTGCAAAAAATAAAAAATAAAAAAGTTGATGGTGTTACCATATTATTTCACCTTTTTCATTCATTCCAGCAATAGTTATTCCCTCCCACCCCTTTAAGCCCTGAGGTATATGGGCATCTTAGTATGCTGGATACTACCATGAAGATTTTATAATTATCTTCATACGAAGATGAATCTTTTTTACCATTAGATGATGAATTGTAAGATTTGATTTTAATATATTGTAAAGTGTTATTTTTTTAAAAATGTAGTTAAACAAACATGTGAGAAGAAGACCGATAGAACATCCAGTCAGGAAGACCTAAGAAGACCATTCATGAGGTGGTCAAACGAGATCTACATGTAAACGGTCTCTCTGTAGACATGATACATGACAGAGCACAATAACGTCGTTTGATTCATGTAGCCGACCCCACTTAGTGGGACAAGGCTTCGTTGTTGTTTGTAGTTAAACAAACAAAGTATATTTTTAACACAAAAATCTTCGTAAAAAAATGTTTTTAACATCTTTATTTGAGTAGTTGCCTCTTAGTATAAGATAGAAGAGAGAAACTTAGCAGTAAACAGTCTAAAAAAAAGGGGTTTAGACTGTTAATAAGATCCTTGAAAAACAGGGTTCTAGCCCCTCCTTTTTCATGTGTGACAATTGCATAAATAAACTTAGATGTATCACATGTCTTATGCTAGGCAATAGGCAGAAGGTAGGCGCATCCCACAATTTCCATGCAGAAGAAAACAAAGGAAACAAATATGTTAGAGGAAATGGCCGAATTCAACAAGCTAAGTTCTTACAAATTCATCATGTGCATGCTATCAATAATAATGGCCTAATTTGTAGAACTGAAAAAGGAGGAGGACAAATTAGGTTGGAGGAAACCCTTATTATGGACAATTCATTTTGTTTCTCCTTTCTAGATTTAGCCATACACATGTCACAAAGGACACAATAATCTCATGGAAGAAGAAGAAGAAGATGTCTCAAGTGCAGCTCATTTTGATTTTCAACATGTGAATGTGAAGCGTTGGCAAACATATCAGAATTGTATGAAAGTAGTAGCTGGCTAAGCTAGTGATTCCAATTCCAATTCCACGTGCTATGTTTCAATGTTTGTGGTAGCATATATACAATCCTAATTCATTCGAATTATGCTACGTGTACACCAAAATCAGCCACCAAAGTCAGTCACTAGTATAAAATACATGTTGGAATATAAATACATTTTGAAAATAAATTAAACTACACATGTATTTATACGCAAATACATTAGTAGCTGATTTTAGTCGCTGGTTTTAGTGTACAAATATCATTTCTCAATTCGAATAAGTAATAACTAATAACTTAACGTGTTACATCCATAATGTGTTATGTTATGAAGAAGCATAGCTAGCTATTATTGCAAGTTGGCATGGCACTAATTAAGCCACATGCATGTGATTGCAAATGCATGAAAGGAGGCTATTCATATTCATCAAACTCCTCAATCAACTATGAATCTTTTATTTGCATGCCAGTATCTCCATTTTCATCAGCCAAATCAACCTAAACCAGGAAACCTCACACAAAATCAACTCTTTTTATCACATGCCATATTTCTCATATTTCTATTTTTACTTTAAGGATACCACAACCTTAATTAATCTTAATCTCATGTGATCCATGTTCTATATGACGTAATTTCTTCTGGAACAAAATTTATTTTCGGATTGTGAGAATTGAATGATTAAAAATATCAAATTTGACACTTTTTATGTCGTTGTCAAGAGTAAAAGCAAAAGAAAAAAAAGGATTGAAACGTTGAAATATCAAAATAACCGATGATAAAGATTAAAGAAATACTAGTATACTACTGTACTATTTATTCATTTTATCACGTTTATTTGTTTAAAATCTAAAAAAACTACGATATTCCGTTATTTATTATTATCATTATTAACTTATACTGTTAGGTACGGCGGCGTGACTAACGAGCAAAAAGGAAAAGAAAGGAAAATGAAATATGTCTCGTGTTGTTGCTTTGTTGCATCATGCATGTTCTTCTTTGATTCGATCAGATCTGCTTCTTGTTAGGTACTGAAAATGATCACAGCCTAATTATGATCTCTCTCTCATTTAATATTATTATTATTATTATTCCTTACAAATTTAATTCAACAATAGAAGCATCTAAATGACTGATAATAACATATATTAATGTATTAAAACAATATCTCTTTAAAGAATGTCATCACAACTTGTATTGGAGAAGATATTATACATTTATGTGGATTGGAGTACATATATATTGAAATTCATTTTAATATATACTTAATCATGTTATTAAATTCATTGAAAATTCTAAAAGCATGTTTCACATTCTTGATGATATTAAAAAGTCTGTTTTCTTTATATATATAAGAGTAAAGTATCATTTTTTTCCTTAACGTTTCGGGTAAGTTCTAAAGTTGTTCCTAACGTTTCAATCGTCCTATTTAAGTCCCCACGTTTCGACTCAATGTTGTCATGTGTTAGAGATCCGTTAACAGAATTAACGGCGGGACTAAATTGAGACGATTTTGAAACGTTAGGGACTTAAATAGGACGAAAACGTTGGGGATAAAAATAATACATAGAAATAAATTTTAATTTTATCCTTCAATAATATTAATTTTTTTACCATACATAGTATTTAATTTATTTTTTAATTACATCTAAGTAAATTACACTTAATCATATTACTTTCATTTTAAATAATTTTTTTTATAATTTTACTCTTAAAGATTTTTAGTTATCATAAAATGTTTGTAGAATGACTAGTATATAAACTTGCAGAAAAAATAATATATATACAATAAAATAAAATTATATCTTTTGTCTCTAATGTATCAAAATTCTTTAAAATTATAAAAAAATAAATTTATTTAAAATAAAAGTAATGTGATTAAATGTAATTTATTTAGATATAATTAAAAAATAATTGAATACTATATACAGTAAAAAAATTAATATTATTAAAAGATAAAATTAAATTAAAATTTATTTTTATGTATCGTTTTTGTCCCTAACGTTTCGTCCTATTTAAATTCTTAATGTTTTAAAATCGTCTCAATTTTTTCCTGCCGTCAATTCTATTAACGGATCTCTAACGGCAAGACAACATTGAGTCAATTTTGAAATATTAAGGACTTAAATAGGACGATTGAAACACTAGGAATAACTTTGAGACTTATCCCAAATGTTGGGACAAAAATAATACTTTATTCTGTATATAAAAAAACAAAGAAACAAAGAAAGAAACTGATATAAATTATAAACAAGTATAATGAAAATTAAATTGAAAGGGTAGTAGAGACGGTACCGTTCAATTGTCAAAGCAGGAATTAGTAAAAGAAAAGATTAGCAGAATTAGAAGATTAATTAAAAACGAGGAGCTCGTTAATAATGAAAGTTAGAATAGTTAACTAAAAATATGTTTTGACTTTTGATTTAGTAGAAAGAAGTAGGAGTGGTCTCTTTTGAGCGGTGACTATAAACGTGGCATAGGCACAACATGGTATACGGTGGGGTGCTACACACATGCGACATAAATCTTAGTGAAATCATGGAACACGTGCTTAAATTCATAGCACTTGAAATTATTTCTCTGTTTACTACTAATATCCGCCGGAACTTAATTATGTTTTTTATGTCGTGCTTTGCGTGTTTTCCAACTTCTTCTTTTGCCAATAAAATCGCTTTTCATTCCGTATATATCTCCTCCAATAACACCCATTTTCTCCTCCATAGTACTCCATACTTCCAACAACGTTTTTTTCATTCTCTCTCTCTCTCTCTCTCTCAGCTCTCATCTTCTATTATATAAGCAAAGTAATTAAGGAGAAGAAGAAATTAGTAATTAAAAAGATGCGGAGAAATTGCAACTTGGAACTTGGGCTCTTTCCTCCCTATGATTCCGGGAGCCCAAAGCAAGAAGAAAGGCAAAGCCAGCCACGGCAGATTACAATTTTCTATGACGGAAAGATTTGTGTTTCTGATGTCACAGAGCTTCAGGTACATACATCTCTTCTTGCACTCTTATTGCATTCTTAAATTTCTTTCTTGCTTATTGTGCTCTTTATCTTATTATCATCCATATCTGAGTGCATTATTCAAGTAGCTAGAGTATGATTAGTTGAAAATAAGTGGGAATTCATCAACATGAGCCATATGGATTATTGAACAAGGCCTATAGAGTTAGCCGATTAACAACGTATATTCTTAAAGGAAAAATTCTAGGAAGTAACACTTTTAGTGTGAAAAAATAGAGATCAGAGTTGGTTATATTTAGTTCAAATATTAAAATAAATAAGAAAACAATATCAGTCACTTTAACATTTCTCATTTGCAAATTACTACGATAATTAAGACAATATAACATCGATTAATTTCATTATTCAAGATTAAGACCAACAGATGTCATCATCTCTTTAGTCTAAAAAATTTAAAGAAAACTATTACTTTGTTAGTTACACCAAATACAATATATTAGACAGATTTTATCACACTATGAGTTGGTTTGGTAAATCAAAAAGATTACGTGGCTGTGTTTGCAGTTTTTAAAAGATAAGAGTATTTTTAAAAGCATCTAAAATAGAATTTTTTAAAATTTAAAAATTTAGTTTAACCTTATATGTTAACTAATTTTTAAAATTGATGCTTACTTTTATATTTATTATCATATTTTTAAATTTTAAAAATTATTTTATCAAATACAATTAATATTGCTTGTGTTTATTAAAAGCTATTTTTTATTTGATTGACCAAATATAAATGCGACAATTTTTTAAAAACTGTCTTTTAAAAATTAACTTTTATAACCTATTTTAAAAAGTAAAAATTTTACCAAAAATTAAGACTACATGTTTGTAGAGAACAATAGTTTAGTGATCACAGCAACGAAAATCATTCTGTCAGATTTTGTTTTACTAGCTTGTAAGTTTATACCACAAAATTAAAAAAAAAATTTATATCCACTTAATGAAAATAAATAATATGGTGTGAATGTGTGATGAAGAATCGTATAGCTTGGCACTACATACATTAGGATTTGAGTTAATTAATTTATATGAAACCGCGTTTGAGATTTTTAATTTTTATATAGGGAGAGACACAGATATATAATTATATAAACCCTTTTTAAAAGGATAGATAAATACAAATAGTATGTTATAGTTGACTGACACCGACAAGAAGCTGGTGGTTTATGGGTAAATCAAAACTTAGGGATAATCCAAAGAGACAAGACGCAGTAGGTATGGTGTGTATTGCGTTAATGAATTAATTTGGCATGAAATTAAGAAGCTTCCTAGAAACTTGTTCAAAGTTTGAATAATACAGACTTCAAAGCTAGCGGTGTGGTCCATGTATTATCGCTTTCATAATATAATGTTCTAAGTCGCCCAATTTGTACACTTTATAATGACCAATACCAAACTAGTCAATTTTGATAGTCGTCGTCTAAATCATAAATTCATAATACATATCATATATAGTACTAATAATATTTAATATTTCAAATCTGCTATGTTATCAATAATTTTTTGTCGATTTCTGTCAACTTTTATTTATGACTGTATTTAATGAAAATGTCTTTGTGAATGTGTCTAATAAAAATAATTCTTTTATATAATTGTGTTTAATAAAAATATTTTTATATATGTTCGTGTGATACTAATTAGTGGGTTCATGTGAATCACGTTCATGCAGGCCAAATCAATCTTAATGCTTGCAAATAAAAAAGCCAATATTATTAGGACACCAACAACGGGATCATCATCATCATCGGAGCCATCTTCATCATCGTCACCGCCGCCACCACCACCGTTATTGAATAATAATAATCAACAAGTGCATAACACTATTGCTGGCACTGGACTTTCCATGAAAAGATCGCTGCAAAGGTTCCTACAGAAGAGAAAGAATCGAATCCAAGAAGCTTCCCCTTACCACCATCACTAGCTAGCAGCTGTTATAACTTAATTAATTAGATTAGATCATAGAAGGAAGCCCCAACTGATGATGAATATTGTTTCTTGTTTTGTATGAAGCTACTACATGTATCATACATATCAAATATCTCTTTGTTTTTTTGTTTTTCAAATAGTTACAAGCTTTAATTAATTTCTTCTTTTTTCCTTTAATATAGCTTTTGCCTTTATTCTTGAAATTATAGTTCATTTAATTTTTCGCCTGTGAATATCCCATTTATTAGGAAAGGGACACTGCTACCCTAAGGCGTAAAATTAAAACTATATTTTTAATTGATAATTTTTGTTTCTGTATTTTTATTTTATCGGAATACTAAAACCCTTTTTTTTTTCCGTCAGGAGAATTTTATAGAATAAAAAATCTTAGAGGACCAAGACTTTAAAAATATTTTATATATATATTTTTTGGTGATGAACAGTTTTGGTAAGTTTGGTATCATCAGTCAACTTATTAGGAATTTAGGATCATGGTATGTCAAAAACGTTTTGAACGTTTAAAGTTATGTTTGTATTTTTTTTTTGTGACTAAAGTTATGTTTGTATAAAAGTTGAATTTTTGTGAAATATANTTAAAGTTGTTTTTTTTTTTTTTGAAACAAATGAAGTTTGACACATGAGAGTGGAGTATAAAATAGACAGATACAAAAACAAATCTAAACACAAGGTAAACAATCTTATGTTATCTCTGTTATTGCCATCAACAACCAGTAGGATCAATACTAGTGATATCAACAGTTACTTCTTTATTGTTGAAAATTCTGTTATTGCGTTTCAACCAGACGTTCCAAATAACCGCAAAGAACTCAGTCAGCCATCTCTTCTGCTCCTCTTTTCTATTAGGTGTTCCATTCCACTTCTCAAACAAGCCTTTAATGCTTCCTGGGACAGCCCAATTTCTATGAAAACATCTCAACTAGACGCACCACACCTGCCACGTAAACTCACAGAACACAAACAAATGATGAACACATTCAATCTCCTTTTTACACAAGACACAAATACTATCATGCTGACGAATTATGCCTAATCTACTCACCCTTTCTTTAGTATTCACTCTACCGACTAAAATAAACCAACCAAACAGTTCAATTCTAGGCGGAACCAACCCTATCCAGATCAAACTTGTGACGCTATAACTCGTAATCTTCTCCGAAAGAGTCTCCGATTACAACACCTGCAGAAAAGAGTTAGTAGAAAAATACCTTTATTATCAAATTTTCAAACAAGCTTATCTTCTCTGTCAGCTGATAGCTTCACTGGTCTTAACCTATCATGAAGTTGGTGAACTAGTTCCAATTCCCATTGAAACAGCTCCCTCCTCCAATGAAAATTCCAAATCCACTCTAACCTATCCCAGAATCACAGTCCCCTATCACAGATCCTTGCTGGTTTGAAACAGAAAAGAGCCTTGAAAAATGCGCTTTCAGAGGACCACCCTAGACCTAGTTATCTTCCCAAAACAGTGTCATTCGTCCATCACCAACTTCCATTGCCAGCCCACTAATAACTTTTTCTTTTACCTGCTGTGCTTTTATATTCAACTGACAGATCTCTTTCCAAGGGCCACCCTTCACCGGTAAAGTCTGACTAGAAAGCATAACCTTGTGATTCAAATTGTTACACGAACAGATAATCTTCTTCTATAACGGACAATCTTCTTTGAAAAATCGCCACCACCACTTAAACAACAATGCTGTGTTCCTGAGCACTGCATCCCCGACCCCCAACCCCCCAGCCTTTTTAGGTACCTGAACCACTTCCCACTTCACTAGATGTATATCATTGTTACCATCCTCCTTACACCACAGGAACCTCCTCTGTAAGGCAATCAACTTGTCAGCCACCACCTTCGGCATCTTGTATAGGCTAAGGTAGTATACTGGCAGGCTATTCAACACTGATTTAATAAGAACTAGCTTGCCTACTTTGTTTAGAACCTTCGCTTTCCATAAACTGAGCTTCTCTTCTACCTTATCTATGACCGGTTTCCAAGTATTCACCAAACGCGGGTTTGCTCCTGGAGAAATCCCAAGATACCTGACATGTAAAACAGCTTGCTTGCACTCTAGGAGGCCACACACATGCTCCACCCACTCTTGCTCACAGTTAACTGAGATCAGATTTGACTTATCAAAGTTGATGCTCAAACCCGACATCAGCTCAAAACAGCGCAACAACCTCTTATAATTCACAATTGTCGCTGTCTCTGGAGGGCAAAACAAAATAGTATCATCCGCGAATTAGAGATGTGACAGTTCAATGTGATCTCTTCTAACCAGTAATGGATTAATACGCCCATTCCTTACAGCTTCCCCCAACATCCTGTGCAACACATCCACCACAAGAACAAACAAAAGAGGAGACAGTAGATCTCCTTGTCTTAGGCCCCTCTCTATCTTAAACGGCTTGGATGGAGAACCATTCACTAGGACTGACATAGTGGTTGTACTAACACACTCCTTCACCCAACTTCTCTATCTTTACCCGAATCTCATCTTTTGTAACACAATATCCACATACAAAACTCCACCTGACTCTATCATATACTTTCTGAAAATTTAGTTTTATAATTGCCGCCTTTTTTCTGTGTCTTAAACCATTGCACCGTCTCACAGACAATCAGGGCGCCATCATGAATCTTTCTACCCTTCACAAAAGCAGTCTGCGTCTCTCCTACCAATCCAGGCATAACTGTTCTCAACCTCCTCACCAATACCTTAGAAATCATTTTATAGACACACCCCACCATACTAATCGGCCAGAAGTCCTTGATCTCATTGGCACCCACAAATTTTGGAGCTAGCGTCACCCACGTGATATTCGCATCAGTTGGTAACTTCGCACTTTGGAAGAACCCTATCACCGCTGCAGGGAACTCCTGGCCAATCTCTTCCCAACATTGTTTAATGAAGTTTATATTATATCCATCACTACCTGGAAATTTAAAAGATTCACAGTCCGAAACTGCTTCCACCTTGTTTATAAACTCCACAAAAGAGACCCCAAAGTTACAAACAAATAATATATGGCGTTGGCTGGTCTGATCCACCTTGTTTATTTTTCTGGATAATAGATCTCATTATGATTATGATGATATGTGGAATTGGTGGTCATGTTTGGTAGGATGACCACTTTTGGTTTATAGTTAGATTTATCATATCAATGCATATAAATCTGACCGTATTTACTTTTTAAGCAAGTAAAGGACAAATTCGTCTCTAACATTTTTTCTGCGGACATTTTCGTCTCCGAGGATTGAAAAATACATTCATGTCCTTGACCCTTTCAAAATACGGACAAATTTACCCTTCCGCTAAAGTGACTCTGTTGGGCTCAACAGAAAATGCTGACGTGGCTCCCGTGGCACTGACCTGGCCGTTACGGGAGCACACGTGACATGTAACTTTTTAAAACAGGACATATTAGTCCTCTCACACCAAAATGTGTAGCTTTTCAAAACAGGACATATTAGTCCTCCCACCCCAAACGATGTCATTTCAAAACAGGACATATTTCCCCTTGACTCCCTCTTCCACCACCACCTACGCTGCCCCTCCTATCCTTGCCCTATCCCCATCCCTTTCCACTCCCTCGCTTACCCTAACACACTCTACTCCCCTCCCCCATGCGCACCCTCCACACCACACCCAACAACATAGATAAAGATTCAAAGAAGAAGGAGAAGGAGAAGGAGAAGGAGAAGGAGAAGGAGAAGAAGAAGAAGGTGTTGCTTTTCTTTCTTTCTCTCTCTTTCTTTCTTGAAAATTAGTGTGAACAACCCATCAAAATTTCACACACTGAAATGCTTATTTGATTTTAAAGCTTGATTCTTTTCATCGTTTCCCAATTTGAGTTCCGCTTTGTTCCTTAAAGCATCACCAAATTACTCTTTTTTATATTGAAAACCAAAGCCATCACCATGGGAAGAGGCAGAGGAGTTGCGGCTCTGAAACCCACTGCGGCGTTTGCGGCGGCGGAGGTAAACGGATCAGGGCCGATGCCAGTATTGAAGGAAGTTTGATACCGCGGCGCGAAAAAGAGACCGTGGGGAAGATTCGCCGCCGAAATCAGAGACCCATTGAAGAAAGTAAGGGTTTGGCTCGGAACCTTCGATTCTGCCGAGGACGCCGCACGCGCTTACGACGCCACCGCAAGAACACTTCGGGGACTAAAAGCCAATACCAATTTTCCTCGCCGCTCAGGATCCAGCCCTCAATGTAGAATTGCAGCTTCGCCAACGCCACTTGCTGCGATAGGAGATTTAACCCTCTGCCGCCCTGGATGGCAACTTTCTCTTCGGCCAAAGCCGTTTCCTCCATATGTAATTTTTTGTAAGTTGTTGATTCTTCATAAATTGCACAATCTGGACTGGTTGAATTGTAAACGGAGCCTGTGAAATTAAATTTGTGCTCTGTTGTTGGTGAATATGTCGCTGAATTGCTTTGTTCTTCATCTGAATCTGGAATATTGGTTGAAAATGCAAAAAGGGATTAAGGTTTGTTTGGAGGGGTGAGGGAGAAACGACAACATTTGGGTTCCTGGGACTAATATGTTCTCTTTTCAAAAGTACATCCAACGTGACAGCCCGTAACGGTCAGGTCAGTGCCATGGGAGCCACGTCACCGTTTTTCGTCAGGTCAAACAGAGCGACTCTAATGGAAGGGTAAATATGTCCACTTTTTCGGAGGGTCAGGGACATGAATGTATTTTCTAATTCTCGATGACGAAAATGTTCGTGAAAACATAGTTTAGGGACGAATTTGTCCTTTACTCCTTTTTAAGCAGTAGGTGAATGCACTATAGCTTGATCATCCGCTATAGCTGATTTGAAAATTTTTTTGGATGCTGTTAAATTATTAAAAAAATATATATTTTTCTAATGAAAGAAGATATTTTTATTTTTTAGTATATTCAATAAAATTTTTGTAATAAAAATAAAATATTAAAAAATATTTTTAATATAATAAATAAATAAAAAATATTTTGAGAAGGTATGTATAATATGAATATGTTAGAATTGATAGAGATAAAAAAAGAGGTGATTACTAAATTTGATGTAGTATAATTTTGGAGTAATGATGCGGTGGGTTTGGAATTTGTGAGATCGGAAGGTGCTTATGGAGGTTTATTAATAATGGAAAATGATATGATGTTTAGGTTGAGTAATTGTCACAAAGAGAAGAGATGATTGAGTATAGAAGGAAATTGACAAATAATAATTTTTATTTATACGGTTTGCATGGTGTATGGTGCGTATACAAAGGAAAAGAAGTTTGTTGTGTGGGAAGAGTTGAATTTTTTTTTATCTCAAGTTCCTCTTTGCTACATGGGTGTCTTTAATGAGGTTGTACACTTAGAAGAAAGAAAAGACGCTAGTGTGTTAAGAGTAATATGAAACTGGTGGATATAGAACTAAATGACCGTAAGTTTACGTGGTTCAGGAGTCAATCGTGCAGTCGATTTGATAGAATGTTGGTGAGTTTGGTTTTATTGTTATCATTTGGAGCACTTAGATAAAAAGAAATGACAAAATATTCAGGAATCAAGAATCATATATTACAAAGTAGTCAATAAATCGATTAGAAATTATAAAGAGTTAAGTAATATTTGATTTTTTGTGTTATTAATAATTTTTATTAAAGATGATTAGAAATTTATTTATTTGTTCTATTTAATATTTTTTTATTAATACTTCATTTTATTGTGTTGAGTTTTTTATTTTAAAAAATTAAAAAACATTTTAATATATGACTTAACTTTGTAACATACGCTTACTTAATAAGGTAACGTAAAATGCAATTTCGTACCCTTTTTAAACCTCTCATTAAAGTAAATAAAAATTAAAAAAACGTGTGGCTAAATACTAGCTAGCAAGAAGTAATTTAAGTTGATTAAGCAATTTAATTTGAAATAGTCCATGGCTAGCTGGCAATAAATTTGAAAGTGTCAGGAGGAATCAGTGGGTGCAGGCTAAGATATTTACACAGTAAATTAAGTATGAGTGCAACATATGATGCTATAAGCTAGAAAGAATGTGAATAAGATTGTGGTTTGCAGTGGGTGATCACATAAAGCCATAGTTAGTTAAAGTTTATCTCTTACGCTTTGTTTGGATACAGAAAAAAAAAATAAAGAAAAGAAAATAAAAAAAAAATAAATAAAATAAATAAAATTATTTATATGTTATTTGAATTAAGAAAAAATAAATAAAAAAATAATTTTTTTTTATTTAGATGAAAAAATAATGAAAAAAATTATAATAGTATAAAATTATATTAATATTTTTATATATATTATATGTAAATTATAATTTATTAATGATAAAGGATAAATGTATAATTTTATCCATATTGTTCCATTTTTCTTTTTTTTTTTCATTTGTGGGGAGAAAAATAATTTAGTGGTCTCATACTATTTTTTTTTCTATTTCTCTTCTCATCCAAACAACAAAAAACTTACTTTTTTGTTCATTTTCTTTCCTTTCAAAAATCCATCAATCCAAACAATGTGTTACGCCATGTTTGGTTTTAAAAAAAATAAGAGAAAAAAAAATAATGAAAAATTTTTTTTGGATACTAAAAAAATAAAAAGAAAAAAATATTTGTGTTAGTTTTATCAAAAAAATATTCCACACTCCCACATTCAAGAATAAATAAACGCATGTTATTCAATCACTTTCTATTTTCAAAGCGCGCTACTCACCATGCATTATGACCGACTCTTCTTCTTCGTCCATGAAAACGAGTTTCTTACTAAATTTGAAGATAATGGAACTTCAGAAATACATCAAAACGATTACAGAAATACACCCAAATAATTACAGAAATAACCCAAACGGTTACAGGAATTCACCTAAACGATTATAGAAATACACCCAAAGGATTACAAAAATACACCTAAAGAATTACAAAACTACACCCAAAGGATTTAAGAAATACACCCAAAATTCGTTGAAGTACACCTTATGCATAATTTAGAACTCTTTCTCTTTCTCCTCCTTATCTTCTGCTGCTTCTTCTTCTTCAAAAACGATTTCAAAACTTGATGTCAAAAAACAATGGAAATAAAAAATAACAAAGAAAGAAAATAGAGAGAAAAACACGTAAATAAAAAAGAAGAAAGAGAATATAAGAAACGAAAGAAAAGAAGAAGAAGATGAAGAGGAAGAAGAACGTGCAGTAAGAAGAAGAACGTGTAGTGAGAACGTGCAGTAACAGTCCAAAACGCGTTAATACAAATGACTTGTAAAGACTTATATAAAAAAACGTTTGTACGTGGAGAATATCTCATTATCTTTTATATGTTTATAATGTTATCCATAATTATATTATTATTAATATAAATTTAATTTTAATATATTATTATAATAGAGATTTATATATATAAAATATAATAAAATATAAATAAAATATTTTATTATAAAAATATTAATGTAATTTTATATCATTATAATTTTTTTTATTTAAACAAATTTTTTTTTTCTATTGTTTTTCTATTCATTTTCTCTTCCTTCATACAACACATAGATTAACTTCACTTTCTTTTTT
This sequence comes from Arachis duranensis, assembly GCF_000817695.3. Taxonomy (NCBI): domain Eukaryota; kingdom Viridiplantae; phylum Streptophyta; class Magnoliopsida; order Fabales; family Fabaceae; genus Arachis; species Arachis duranensis. The sequence continues at coordinate 1,326,529 of NC_029781.3, read as the reverse complement.
TTTCTCTTTTTTTTTTCCTATATCCAAAGTCCAAACAAAAGCTTAGCATCTCTGTTCTCTACACCAGCTTCTCCTTTCCGCACCTCTCACTATCTATTCATAGACAAGGGGGATTCAACCAAAATGAGCATAACTACTCGTTGGTTTCCATAACCTACTACTTATAGTTAACAACAAAATTTCAATAATGTGATTCAATTTTATCCTCCATGATTGGAGACAATGACTCCAGCAACTCCATTTTCTACAGCTATCCTTGCTGCATTATTATATTAGATAGAAAAACAGAAGAAGGAAGCATCATTATTACCATGGCAGCTATCAAAATTACTCTGCTGACAGTGACTAGTGAAGAAACCATAATTGTAGCAGCTCTAGCTGTTGCACATTCTCCTGCAATTTCACTCACTACACATCTTAAAAAGAATGAGAAATAACAGCAACATGTGTGCACTCTCATCCATTACAAGTTCAAGGTTTGAAGTTGGTAGCTTAAGATATACAAAAATGAAATTTATAAGTTGGAAGGAAATCGAGTGAAAATGTGGTGACGACTTATATGTTTGAGTGAAGGAGAGCCACATAGTGCCATTGTTAGTTGAAGCTCATCTCTAAGCATCTTCAGTACTTTCCTCACACCACCTTCACCCTCTGCAGCTAATGAGAACACCACTGCTCTTCCTATCTGATTTCATTATTTTCAATTTCAATATCACAATATCACTTCATGGATTCAATTCATACATAACACTTACAAATACAGAAGATGCTCCAAGAGCCAATGCTTTGTAAACATCTGTCCCTCTGCTGATTCCACCATCCACAAATACACCAATTCTTCCTTCTACAGCTTTCACTATCTACTCAAGCAAACCAAAATGCAATGCCTACATAATCATTAAGGCTGCATTTGTTTCTGAGAACAGGACAGAGGACAAGACACTGAGAATAGAATAGGACAAGACACTGATGGATAGAGACACAAAATTTTGTATTCTTGTATTCTGTTTGGTGATAAACTAGAACAAATTATGAAAATTCAATTTATTTTCATTTTTTTCATTCAACAAATTTGAGATAAAAAATATAATAATAAAAAATATAATTATGAAAGATTAACAAGAATAATGAAAGAAAAAATGAAAAATAAGTTGTATCCGTGTTTCCATGTCTTTTCTGTCAGGATGAACACAAATAAACTAATTCAGTGTCTCTGAACACATTGTTTTTGTCCACGTCTCCTTTATCAAACACGATTTTGTGTCTCTGTGTCCTTGTTCGAGTGTCAACACAGAGGCTAAGTTTCAAGAAATAGATGGCAACATTACCTCTTCCAAAACCATGATTGGTGCAGGAACATAGTCAAGTTGGCGAGCACCATGATTAGAAACAATGATTCCAGCAACTCCAGCTTGTACGGCTATCCTTGCTGCATTTTAGAAACACAATGTTAGAAGCATCTGTAATGTAATGTAAGATAAGATTCAATAATTATACTCACTTACCATCTTCAGCAGTTAGTACACCCTTCACTACAATTGGCAATGAAGTAATCGTTTGAAGCCACTTCACATCCTGGATGTAACTAAGTGGAGCTGAGCTTACATAAGCTTGATTGTTATTGTAGAACTCAAGTTTGTAGGTAAAGAATCACCTTCCAATTAAGAGATGGATCAATATGGCGACGAGTTTGAGAAACTGAGCTACCAGCCTGCCAGCAAAAACCACCATTCATGGGAAATGAATCTTATTTCAAAACTCCATACATACTTATCACAACAACACATACCTTATTTTTCTCCCCAAAATCCAATCCCTCAAAATTCTTTAGTGTCATGTTTGGTGGCAATCTGAATCTGTAGAAAACCCAATATCAGATAAGGCAAACATATATATATCTTCAAACTCTAGGACTCAACTCAATTCTACCATCATGACCATGGTGTCAACTTTTGTAAATGGTTGTTGCTAACCCGTTTTTGATGTCAGCCTCCCTACGACCGATAAACGGACGATCCGCAGTGAGCACAACTGCCTTGAAACCTGCCCTTTCAGCTCTTCTCACAAGTTGTGTAACCAAATTCCTGTCCTTAAACATCTATCAAGTAGGCAACAAACACCTGAGGATCAGGTTAGAATCAAGTTCATGTGTGAATGGTTTAGTTCCATGTCAATCAAATTACTCTTCTTGTATACTTACATAGAGTTGGAAGAAACGAATGCCGGGTCCTGTTGAAGCAACCTCCTCAAAACTATAATTAGACATTGTTGATAGTGTCTGTGATGGGAATCATGAAAACAATATATAAAAGAAAGCAGCGAGTTAACCAAATACATTGTTTGGGAAGAACAGTAAATAAAGGAGGAAAATGTATGTTGAAACTAACCATAATAGTGTTAGCAGCTGATGCTGCTCTAGCTATTGCACATTCTCCTGCATGAATGTTGGTTTTTTTTTATCAATTCCAAAAACTAGCTTAAGCATATATAAGGGCTATCATGGTTATATTCTCAAACTAGAGTAGTACTGTATGCAGTAATCACAAATTCACAATTTGTTTTGAGATGATACCCTGAGGATGTGCCAACTTTTGCATGCCTGTGGGAGCAATCATGATTGGCATTGAAATCTTGAAGCCTAAAATTCTTGTTGTCATATCTACCTTGCTTACATCTATAAGAATGCGCGGTCGGAACCTATTTCAAACCAAATACTCATGTAAGAAGGGATACTGGAAAGAATTGCATGAAGTAAACTTTGATATATTACAGAATCCTTGAGAATGCGTCTCGGTTCTCCTTCAGAGTCCACTGGTCCTCTGCACCAGAAGCATAGAAGTCATAAACCATCTTTGGCAATTTTTGCTTTGCAATTGCCTCATACTCATTCACATTAGTTATTTGGTTCTCCATGTTAATTATCTTTCCCCTGAAGATGTGGCCAAAAACAACGATTAACAATATGAATAAACTTAAAGTCTTTACTGATGAAAGAAGTTATCATCACATGTCAAACTCAAGATTTTTAAGTATGTGCTACTCTATGTCGGATCCTTCTACTCCATTTGTTCATCATGAGTAATAATATTTGCACATCTTAAGCTATAAATTTTCAGTTTAGATTTTTACAAACTCAAACTAAGAAAAGGTGAGCCACTCCAGATTTTGATGAAGTTCATTATAAAGTAATAGAGAGTAATGAAGAAGAAAGAACATGGATTGGAAAAACCATCTTTCAAAATAACAAGTTAAAAAGGAAGAACTAACCCAAGTGAGCTGGTTGAGAAAGAGCAGCCAATAGTGCAGAGATAATAGTGAATGAAAGCAGATAATAATAATAATAAATAATAACAATGTAGATATATAATGATATAAGACATGTAACATAGACAAGTAAAAATGAAAGGGACATGAACTAAAGAATTTTGTTTGGTGAGCATAGAAATGTCACGTTTTGAATTTTGGTGAAGGCTTTTTGGCTGTTACCAATTATTATCAAAGTGGCACTGCATATACGACACTTCAAAAGGGTCCATGAATGTGATAGTGTTGAAAATTATGGTGGACGATGACACCACAAAAGTTTTATTACAGCCATAGCCAGTGATTGTGTGACAACTTTGTCGGACAAGTAGCTGTAACGAGAGAAAGATTTTTTTTTTTAGTAATGATTATTTAAAAAATGAATATCTATTGTATTATAGTGATTGAACTTATCAATTTATCTTTTGTTAATATATTTTTTTAAGGGAAAGTCTAGGGGCCACCAATTCTATTGAATTTTGGCCAGCATATAACCAGCAGAAAAATATGAACCATTGGATAAAATTTCACACTAATCTCACACCATCAAATCATCATTGATGGCTAACAATCACAAAAGTTGCTGTCCCCCTAGCATTACTCTTTTTTTAATATGTTTCTCAATATATATTATTTAAACTTTTCCTTTTTGCTTCAATAATTTATATACGGGAAATTTAAGGAACACTATGGCAGATTTAAATTTGTACTAACTACGTTCTTTGCTAAGCGCATTAATTAAATATAAGTTTTTGAAATTTTTTATTTTTACTCTCTTAATATCTTTAAAAAATTCTTTAACTAAATCTTTATTTTTTTGCAAGAGAGCCACTTAGATAAATACGCTTAAAACATCTTTTTTTAAAGATATCTTTAAGTAATTGAAATTCAACACATATAATTAATTAAATTATATTATTTTTATCAAAATTAGATAAGATAAATTGATTTGGTCAAAAAATCTTACCGATTTTTTGACCAAATTAATTTGTTTGATCTAATTTTGACAAAAATAATATAGTTTAATCAATTATATGTATTAAATTTTAGTTAATAACAAATATCTTTAAAAAAGATGTTTTAAGCATTTTTATCGGAGTATCTCCCTTCTTACAATAACAAGAGCACATCCTAAAAAATAGGGGAGAAATAATACAATTGACAATAAAATTTTGAAAGAAATATCTCACATTGAGTCTAAATGCTCAAAAAATTCATCTGCATCAGTATTCATTACCGTGTCATGTTTCACCACTCTTCAAATCAACCTGAAAAAGCCATTGGAATTGCACTAAATGCTTACATCAAGAAAGAAACAAGGCAAAGCACTTTGGGGCATATATTACATACTGATGTTCTATTTTCAAATATGTTCTTGTAAGAACTCTGAATTGTTGCCCAGCGTCCTACGCCAAACCTGTACAATAAAATATGGTTAATGGAAAAACGAAACCGTTCATAATGTACAAAAGTGTTACTAAATTGAGTAGTTTCCAATTTCAAGTATAACTAACATCCAAGACAGTTCATCCTGAATCCTTTTGATTTGACTAGTTTAGAGCTAGCACGTACTCTTTTACACCAGTTCTTAGTGTATCCTCTTCCAACGGAGACCATTTTCTTTTCTTCCTTCTTAGCTGCACTCCAGTTGGGAAGTTATCTTTTGAGTCATCCCTCTGCAATGATAAATTAATAAATAACTAATATGCCAAGGCAAAGGTATAAAGAAGTAGAAAGTGAATGCATAATCCGAGCAGGTAAAAAAAAGATTCTAGCAACTATCTTATTGTTAAAAAAGAGTCCTTGATGCTCCACATTTGCATAACCCAAAGTTTTCACTGCATCACATTTTTTTCCCTAATTGAAAAAAGTTACCTTGAAATAGATACCACCCTCAAGATCTATGCTCCCAGATTATAATAGTTAATAAAAACATTATTACTTCATAACTATTAAATTGGGACGTTGAATAGAAGACTTCTTGTGATCAACATCTTTAGTTTGGAAAAGAACAATATCCCTGCATGTATTTGAGCTGGATACATCAACATCCCCATCCTTGTTTTGAATAGGTTGTTCTTGATTCGTACCTTTCTGTGCAAGTTTAGATCCAATATCAAATATATTCAATGCCTCAGGAAGAGGATCCTTGACACATGCCTGTAGCTCCGAAAAACTTGATTTAAGAGATTCTTGAGCTATTTTAACTTCAGCACTCAACTCAGTAGCATTTTTGTTACCTGAATTTTCTCTGTCCAATTCCTCAGCAATAGATACTTTAACTCCTTTATCATATCTGAGAATGCATGGACCTTGCGTTGAAGTTGAGGATTGCCCTTCTGGCATACTAATGAGGACATAATATAGTATACGTCTAAATACAAAGAATAGGAGTAGGATAGCAATTCATGAAGAGAGTTATAAATTGTATTATTGTCACTTGTTTTCAATAATGAGAAACCCATGCATTTACTAAAAGAAAATTTAAACTTAAACTGACCCTTCTTGAAAAGAGTCCTTTGGTAAGTGGAAAGAAAGAAAAAAGAGTAAAAACAGATAACATAATCCCACTTGGTAACAAAACAGGCAAAGGTAAAAGCATAAACCAAGTAAAGGAAGCATTTTCTCCCATTCTCATTTAATTTAGTAGTTAGTACTTCAGCCAATAATCAAGTCGCAAATTTCTTTTCTAGTGGAAATAGCAAGTGACTAAAATTATTATTTCTAGAGTACTAAATAACTATGCATAACCTTAGTTAAACAAGCAATAAAAAACAAATAACATATACAGTTTAGAAACTCTTGTAAGAAGGACTTAAAAGTATATAACAATCAAGCCTGATGTTACTAGATAGGGTTGGCACTATCCAGCAAGAAAATTCAGACCTTTCACAAACGACTTAAGAAAAACTACTTGAACTGCACTCCATATGCCATAGCATACACCATTAGAACTTGAAACACTAAAATACCTAACACTATTGTGCAAAAGACACAACTTTGTAAGCAACACATGCAAAACAAGAAAGAAAGATCATTAACATCAGAATCCACTGAATAGAACAAACCTTTTTCCCTCCTTGCAGGCTCCTGGGTTCCATCAACAGAACCTACAGCTCTCTTCTTCAGCTGTTCCTTCCCCTCAACAAAACAAGGACCCATCACTTTCTGCAGATAATCTCTAACCGCGGAAAATGCATTGTATCGCGTATTCAACTTGCCCAACCTCTCAAAAACCTCGGCGGTCCATTGTATTAGTTAATTTACGAGTAAATATCCAATCCGATCCTTGTCCATTTTTACAAAGGACAAAGCGATTATGTCAAAAAAAAAAAGACACTTCGATCTTCAATTTTTTTATTTTGAGACAATACGATTCATCTGTTAAAAAATTTGTTAAATAATAACAAAAATTAATTTTATGGGAGTTTTATTTGTATTTTGTGGGGGTTTATTCTTTTCGACAATTTAACCAATTAATATCACTACCTTCTTCATCCTCGTTATTATCACTCATACCTCTATTATTTTTATGGTGAATGCTATAGTGCCTAAAAAGTGATGCCTATTTACTAAAAAAGATTAAAAGTTATTATTTAATTTAAAAGATATAAGAATAAATCATTTAAAACAAATAAAAATTTACTACAAAAAGTAAGTTAGGCAAAAATTCATAGGCACAATAAAATTGGCCTATTTTTATTGCTTTATCATCATTATTATCTCCTCTACCATCATGATCACCAATATCAATATTATTAACATTAAAGTTCTCTTCTTTCATTTTTTATTCGATGTTATTTTTTTCTTTAAAAGATATTTGTACTACAATTACTTGTTTTTTGCGGCATCATTTTTATCAATAGTTTTTCTTCACTTAACCACCATTGGAGAAGGAATTTTTCAAAAACAAACTTATTAATAGTTTGTGGAGGTTTAAAATCCCACAAAACTAATTTTTGTTATTATTTAATGGATTTTTTAACAGAGGAATCGTATTGTCCCAAAATAAAAAGGTTGAGGATCGAAGTATCCTTTTTTTAGACAGTGATCGCTTTGTCCTTCGTGAAAATGGACAAGGATCGGATTGGGTGTTTACTCTTAATTTATTTATTCACATATGCATTATTTACTTTTAAATAAAAATATTTTTTATCAATAAGTTATAATTTAAATGGCATAGTCTTCTTATACTCATTTAAAGGTTTCTGGTTTGAGTCTTCCTATTCTTAAAAAAAATAAATAAATAAAATATTTTTCTGAGTTTTTTAATAATTTTATTTTTATTATTAAATTTCTTTTAAACACACTAAAAACTAAAAAAATATTAAACTGTTTTTTAACAACTTAATGTCTTAATGTTACCTAGACAAATTCAAGATGTAATATATTCATATATTTGGGATGTCCAGTTGAGGCGCGACTTTATAGGCCGCATGAAAGAAAATTGGACTTAAGAACAATTAGTTGCTACTTTGTTGGTTATGCTAAGCGTTTACGGGGTATAAGTTTTACAATCCTGCATCAAGGTCTTATTTTTGAAACGGAAAATGAGAAATTTCTCGAGGATATTGAGCTTGGGGGAAAGAAATATTAGGAATATTGCTTTTGTTGAGGATTCTATAACTAACAATGATCGGATCTTTGTGCCTATTATTATTCAAAATACAGTTATAGTACAAGAGCACAATGAGGATTCTACTGTAGATTCAGTTATCGTACAAGAAAATAATGAAGATATTGTTATTGCTCAAGATACTGCTACAGTACAGGAAAATAATGAGAATCCTCCTCAATTCCAACCCATACAGCAAGCTCAACAATCTCTATAAGTGTCATTAAGGAGATTCAACAGAGAAAGAAGAAAATTCATCTATGGTCTCAAACAAGCTTCTCGTCAATGGTATCACAAATTTAATCAAGTCATTACCTCATATGATTTTGAGGTAAATATTATAGATGAATACGTATACCACAAGTTCAGTGGGAATAAATACATATTTTTTGTCTTATATATTGATGACATTCTACTTCTCAGTAACGATATAGGCTTGTCGCATAAAACTAAAAAATTTCTATCGAACAAATTCGAAGTGAAAGATCTTGGTGATGCCTCTTTTGTATTAGGAATCGAGATACTAAGAGATCACTCTCAAGGTATTCTTGGATTATCACAAAAGAACTATATTGAAAAGATTTTAATAAGTAGATATAGCATGAAAGGTTGTAGACCAATGGACACACCTGTAGTTAAAGGAGATAAGTTCAATATTAAGCAATGCTCAAAAATGATCTTGAGAGGACAGCAATGCATAATAAATCTTATGCATCAGCACTAAGGAGCTTAATGTATGCTCAAATATGCACACATTTCGATATATCATTTATAGTGGGAGTGTTGGATAGATATTTGAGCAATCCGAACATGAATCATTGGATAACTGTTAAACACATAATGCATTATCCGAAGAGAACAAAGAATTACATGGTTACTTATCGAAGATCAGAAAATTTGAAGATCATTGGGTACTCTGATTCCGATTTCATGGCATATTGATGGTTTTCAATGGCTAAGAGAAGGGGGTGTTGAATCTTAGCCCCTTTTTTATCAATTACACTTTCTGGTCTTTGAGGAGACTTTTTGATTTTTGTCTCGTCCCTAGCCACGAGACTTTTATTTTTTTCTCGTCACTTGGCACGAGATATTTTTTGTTTTGACTTCTGTGCAGTAGAAACAGAAATGAAGCAGAAGAGAGAGAAAATTACACCCAGATATATCCTGGTTCAGCTGCTAAGTGCAGTGCAGCCTACATCCAGTCTCCATCACAACAATGATGAAATTTCACTATAATCATCCTGATTACAAACTATAAAGTGCTAACCCAACTTACAAGGGGATTTCCACAGAATCATGAAACACAATATAGATGAACAAAGGAACTCTAAGGACATCTATGGCTTTTTCTTTTAATTTTGCACTCTCTGTCTTTTTCCGCTCTATGGCTTTTTCATACAAACCTCACTGTTTATTTTTTTCCATGAGACTCAAGACATGACAAAATTAAACAGAAAAATACAAAACAGAATACATTGAAGGAGAAGAAAATCTGTAAGCTTAGGTAGCTATGAGACTTCTGTGCCTTGCACTCTCACACTTTCTCCTTAAATCAAAACGTGACTGTTCACCCCTTTTATAGAGAGGAGAAGCCTTCACAGTTGAAACAAAAACCAAGCTTAACTTCTTTTTCTTCACACATAACCGGTTCGGTCAGAGAGAGAGAAGAGGTAACTCATACAAAACCCAACATGCAAATACCTCTAGTTCTTCCTTGGTCATCAGACTTCATCAATCCGAGCGCTCCATCCTTGGCTTGCTCTCCAAGATGGATTTCTGGCCCTTGATGCTTCATGATGATGATGGCTTCATCTGCTTCAATCTCTGCCTCTTCCATCACGTAGCCACCCTAGCTACTTCCTATGGTGGTTGAGCAGAATCAGAGACAAGTCATACCTCCAAGAATCTCCTCCTTGCTGGCCGAGATCTTCTTCTTTCTTTTTTTTGGTATGAAGAGCTCGAGATTACCTCACCAAATCTTACAATTTTTGGTGAAAATCTCAGCCACAGCATACTTTATGTTTTCTTTTTCTTGCTATCATTGTGATGGTCTTTGTTGAGTGTTCTTCATCTCTTCGGTGTCTATCCATAGCCTCCATACTTTCTCTGTAATGATATGACCGAAGGTAGAAGAAAGATGAGAGAGAGAAGAGAGAAATTTGAACTCTAGCTAATGGTTAATGATAAAGTAAAATTAAAGTTCAACTTCCCTTGCATAAGGTAACGTGTAAAGTTACTAAAGCCATCAAATCAATTACTCTCTCTCATTTATGTTTCCAATGCTAGCAAATTAGATTTTGAAGTTCATTCCATAATAAGAAATGGAATCCGTTGGAAGGCACAAGGCAAATGATAACATTTGCTTTTCTAATGGATTATTTTTTCGGATCATGCATTGGGGCTACTAGCAAAATCTTGGGCTTGTAACAATAATAGATCAATTTAGCCCATATTAACAAATTGCTTCAGCCAAGATTAATTTGGACATTTTGTTTCAAGGCTGAGCTACAAGTAACACACTTCCCTTGCATAAGGTAGCGTGTAAAGTTACTAAAGCCATCAAATCAATTACTCTCTCTCATTTATGTTTCCAATGCTAGCAAATTATATTTTGAAGTTCATTCCATAATAAGAAATGGAATCCGTTGGAAGGCACAAGGCAAATGATAACATTTACTTTTCTGATGGATTATTTTTTCGGATCATGCATTGGGGCTACTAGCAAAATCTTGGGCTTGTAACAATAATAGATCAATTTAGCCCATATTAACAAATTGCTTCAGCCAAGATTAATTTGGACATTTTGTTTCAAGGCTGAGCTACAAGTAACACACTTGGGCTTGCCAATTTCTTTTGTTTTCGGCCCAATATGTAATCCTGCATCACAAAATTATTAATTAATCATATGTTACATGAAAATCAAAATTAATAATTTTGCAATCAACTATTTCAATAATGTTTGTTCATCATCAAATTAAATTTGAGTTTTTCAAACTCATCACATATGGTTATGAAACTTTGTCAATGAGTTTCGTACAGTAAATAACATTGAAAGGTCATTAAAGATATTTTATGACAATAGATCAGTAATACTATACTCTAACAACAATAAGAGCTTGACAAAATCGAAGCATATAGACATCAAGTTTTTAGTTGTTAAGAAAAAAGTTCAAGAAAAACAGATTTTCATAGAACATATAGGAACAGAGTATATGCTAGCAGACCCATTAACGAAGGGATTGATTTCTAAAGTCTTTTATGAGCACACTACTCGAATAGGTGTCAATATTTGTGATGCCTTGATTTAGTGGAAGTTTATTTTATGTTATATGTCCTATGTCAGATATTGAATTATTTTTTCTGCAGAATTAAGTTGATGCTTTGTTTCATGTTATGTGAAATATTTATTTTGCAATATTTATTTTGTGTTTGATCTCAATAAAGTTTTAAAGTTGGACCAGTTAAAAATAGACCTACATGAGATCACTTGGCATGTAATTTCCATATTATTCATCCAAATTTGATTTATGTCGTTAAATATTTTTTAAAACATAAAAATTTGGATTAATTTTATATTTAATATTTAGAAAAATACAGGAATCAAACGTGTAACCAGTTAAGAATTGAACAACTTAATTAATTATAATTATTAATAATTAATTTTAAATTTTTGAAATTTAAAATTTAAATAATTAGAAATTAATTAATTAAATCTAATTAAAAACTATAAAAATCTTCTCCTTCTCTTTTATATTAACCTGTACACCCCAACAATAATACACACAAATTCTCTCCCTCACCGTCAAGTCTTCTCCACCCCTGCCTTTACACAAGACAACCTTAAGAAGTTTGCCGCCGACAAAGCCGTCGAGTACGTCAAGTTCGGCATGGTCCTCGGCCTTGGCACCGGCTCCACCACCGCTTCGTCGTTGCCAAGCTTGGTCATCTCTTCTCCACTGGTCAACTCTCCAACATCATCGGCGTCCCTACCTCCAAGCGCACTAAGGAACAGGCACGTTCTTTTGGAATCTCGCTCTCTGTCCTCGACGACGATTCCCGCCTCGGTCTCGTCATCGACGACGTCGATGAGGTGGACCCGACCTCAACCTTGTAAAAGGCCGCGGCGGCGATCTTCCCTGCTATAGGCCACCTTCGACAAGTTTATTATGGTGGTCGATGAAACAAAGCTCGTGTTAGGACTCGAATGAGCAACCTTGCGATGCTGATGAAGGTGGTGCAGTTTTGCAGAAAGTACAATCTGGTTCAGTTTTAGGAGTTGTTCAAGGAAGAAGAAGTGGTGGAGCACCGGATGTTTTTGAACAATTGCAAAAATATATAAAAAAACATCCATTTAATATGAAAAAAACATCCTAATATAATACTTAACAAAAGAAATGTCCAGCTATAGGCTTTAAAAAAATATATAATTTTTAAAAAATAGAAATATCCACATATGTAATACAAAAAATTCAAAAAATACATTAAAAAACATTTATTTAGTATGAAAAAGAAACATCATAATACTCAGCAGAAGAAACATCTATCTATATCAACTTATCTTTGTTAAGACGGGTTTCGAGATCCAATTCATTAGAAAGTTGGCAGAAGTTGGCTAGACTCTAGTTGGTTTTCTAGCAGAACTCTTTCCGCTACGTTACCAACATCATTTTCGCCAACTTCTGCCAACTCTTGTTTATGAGTGTGTTTAATGGAAGTGTCTTTGTGGATGTGTCTAATAAAAATGTCATTTGTATGGTTGTGTCTAATAGAAGTGTTTTTATAGATGTATTTTCTAAATGTGTTTCCTTATATATATATTTAAAATATAATAATTAATTATTGTTGGTAATAAGTTGATAAATAGTATATTGGTATCCTATCATTTTCCAATATTTTAGCCAAAAAGTGCTTTGCTACATAGTTGATAGAATTTCTCATGCATACACATATATATAAAATACAGCATCTATCCATTCACTCAAAGTAGTACTTTGGTACAAGTGTAGAATTTAACAACCATAACAACTTTGTCGGACCAATTATTATTATTTCGTGAAATTCTTAAGTGGTATTGAAATAAGAAAAAGAAATGACTTAATACTTGGAAGTGTGAAGAAGTAGGCAACTAGGATGGTAGCAGCATTATTGTGATAGAATAGAAGCATACAAGTGCAGATGCAATGTTGTTGTATAATCTATAGGCTGCAAGCAAATTTAATTCGGTCACGAGTTATGTCTTTGAGTGAAGGGCAACCAGAGAGTGCCATTGTCATTTCAAGCTCATCTCTAAGCATCTTCAGCACTTTCCTCACACCAGCCTCACCATCCACAGCTAATGAGAACACCACTGCTCTTCCAATCTGAAATCAATTCTCATTCAACACATGTTCCTATATAACATCATAAGATACATTTTTCTTTTCATGAGAAATATTATTTGTACACTAAAATCAGCCACTAAAATTAGTCACCAATATATTTATATATAAATATATGTGTAGTTTAATTTATTTTCAATGTGTATTTATATTCCAGCATATATTTTATACTGGTGACCGACTTTAATGGCTGATTTTGGTGCACACATAGCATAACCCTTCTTTCATATACTTACAAATACACCACATGCTCCAAGAGCCAATGCTTTAAACACATCTGTCCCTCGCCGGATTCCACCGTCCACCAAAACAGGAACTCTTCCTTCTACAGCTTCCACTATCTGATCAAGCCATTTATTTGCTCATAGCGACTCAACAGAAATGGAAAACCACTCACTTTCCAGTTACAATTTACAACCAGAATACCTCTTCCAAAACCATAATTGTTGCGGGTACATAATCAAGTTGTCGAGCTCCATGATTGGAAACAATGATTCCTGCAGCTCCATTTTCTATAGCTAACCTTGCTGCATAATTAGCATGGGATGTGGAATTTCATTCAACATAGAAAAACAACAGGCTAAAGTATTAAATTGGTCTTATACGTTTGAGACGAAATCCTGTTTTTGTCTTTAAAGTTTAAAATGTTTTATTTAAATTTAAAAAAATTTTATTTAACTTCAATATAGTCTCATCCCACCACGATTAATTTTGTGTATCTGGAACTTGTACTTATTCTTCAGATTATCGATCTTGTATTATTGTCATGTAGGATATTTCGTTAATTATTTAACTTTGACTTTACAGTGGAACTATATTGAATCTAAATAAAACCTTTTTGTATTCAAATAGGACACTTTAAATTTTAAAGATCAAAACAAGATTATACCCAAACATAGAGAACCAATGTAGTACTTTACCCAAAACAATATTAGCAAAGATCAAAAGAAAGGGTCTGGTTCAGTATGCTTATTACCATCTACAGCAGTAAGTACACCCTTCACCAGAATTGGCAATGAAGTAATCGTTTGAAGCCATTTCACATCCTGTAACAAGTTTTTAAAACACTTCTATCGCATGCATTTGCCTCCAATGTAAAATATGTTAATAACAAATCACCTTCCAGTTAAGAGACGGGTCGATTTGGCCACGAGCATGAGAAATTTGAATAGAGCCACCAGTCTGAAAGGTGATTCCAAAATAGATTAGACTATAGCAACAATATCATCAACATATTTGATTTCAAACTTGTTACTACCACACACCCCATCATTCTTCTCAAAATTCTTTAGTGTCAAATGTGGCGGCAATCTAAATCTGCATGAAACTCCATCAAACAAGGCAATCACATCTATATAATGAAAAAAGTGTACTAGTCGTTGATTCTAAAAGATTGTTCCTGTTTACATATTTGTGAATGACTGATTGATTGCCAACCTGTTCTTGATATCATCCTCTTTATGACCAAGAAATGGACGGTCCACAGTGAGTACAATCCCCTTAAAACCAACCTTTTCTGCTCGCTTCACAAGCTGTGCAGCTATATTCCTGTCTTTATATACCTAGAGATAGAGTAGGTAACAAAGAGAAGAATAAGCAGACATCAAAAGAGGAAAATGCACAGCACATTACAGCAAATGAAGCATTGAAAGAAGGGGAATACTCACATGATGACATCTTTATATGAAGATGACATTATGAATCTTTAGATAGTTAATCAAACATATTTAGTCAAACATATCAACTCATCCAATGGTTCATAATGCTATCTTTATGTGAAGATGTCATCATGGGAGTATCCACCTTAAAAGAAATCCACCGGATATTCTCTTAATTATACTCACATATAGTTGGAAAAAACGAATGCCAGGTCCTGTTGAAGCAACCTCCTCAATACTACAAGTACTCACTGTTGATAGTGTCTGCAACAAATATTATGAAAGTTAATAACTGCCTAAAGTTGTAAGAAAGAAGCAAACATTTTGTTTGGAAAGAAAACCAAACAAACCATAATAGTGTCAGCTTCTGATGCAGCTCTAGCTGTTGCTAATTCTCCTGCATAAAGCTTTATATGAAGACACAAAGTACTAGTATCTATCTATCTGCAATAACAATATTACAAGAAGGAAAATCCTAGGGGGCCAGAAACTTTATTAAATTCTGATCAGAATATAACCAGCAAAAGAAAAGTGAATAATCCCACATCGTTGGATGAAATCTCACACTATTAAAAACATCATTGATGACTACTTGATGGCTACAAATCACAAAAGTTGCTAGCCCCATAGCACTCCTCTTACAAGAAGCAGAGTTTACCTTGAGGGTGTGCCATCTTTTGCATGCCTGTGGGTGCAATCATGATAGGCATTGAAATCTTGAACCCCAATATGCTTGTTGTCATGTCTACATTGCTTACATCTACAAGAATGCGTGGTCTCAACCTATTTTAAATAAAAAAAGACTCATCTGAGAAGATTGAAACTTGTGAATTAAAGCCAGGTTCAGGGGGAAATTGGATTACAGAATCCTTGAGAATGCATTTCGGTTCTCTTTCAAAGTCCACTGATCCTCTGCCCCGGATGCATAGTAATCATAAACCATCTTTGGCAGTTTTTCCTTTGCAATACCCTCATACTCGTTCACATTAGTTATCTGCTTCTTCATTCTCCCTGTATTAACAATACTAACCCTGAAATACAATTATTAACAACATGAATAAGCTCTAAATAACTTTTCATGCTAGAGCATAAAGAAGTTTGCAGAACAGTTGTTTCAGAATTTCATATACTCAGATTATGCAAGGCTATCTACAACCAGATCTTAATGAAGTTTATTCAACATATTATGCTATGATAATGCCTTACTTCGTTATAAATATATACTGATTAGAGAGAAATATTAGATGAAGCTGAAGAGAAGAAGACAATGCTGAAATAATAGTGAGGAAAGTAGATAATAATTCAGAGATAAAAGTGAATGAAGTCAAAGTATAATTTGCGTAAACAACTGAAACAGCAAGAGAAATAGTAGAAGAAAGTGGAAAGAAAGTATTACAAAGGGAAAGGGACATGCACTGAAGAATTGGCTTGGGTGAATCTCATTGATTAGTCATTGAAATGAGGGAGGCTCTTTGATTTTTATCATTGATTAGTCATTGTTTAATATTTTGACTTTTCTCTAACAACATATACGCTTCAGAAGAAAAAGGTGATACTCACCTGATGATATCTTCATATGAAAATAGTATAAATTATTAAATAAATTAATATATTTGACTAAATATATTTGATTAACTATTTAAGAATTCACAATGTCATCTTCATATAAAAATGTCACCATCTAAGTATTTCTCTTAAAACAAAACTACTTAATTGTGCATTTAATTCAAAAAATATTTTTCATTATGTCTTGCATTGCCACCCTCTTTGCTTATCTATCTACTATTTATTATCTATTATATATTATTAAAATTAAATTTATTCAATTAATAACATAGCTGATGTGACATATGTTTTAAGATATTTTTATTTATTTTATTTAAATATATTATTTATTTATTTATTTTAATTGAAATACATATCAAATTGTCAATGAGTTATAACTCAAATGGCATAATCTTTCT
>NC_029781.3:1308692-1309568 GCF_000817695.3 Arachis duranensis | reverse complement strand
TATTTTAATTAATAATTCTTAAAAAGATTATAATTAATTATTTATTTAATTTAATTGAGATAAATATTAAATTATTTAATAATTTATTTGACCATATTAACTATAGTTAATTAATTTTATTAATTATTTGATTTGACTTATATAAATAAATTGATAATAGTTACAACAATTTGACATACAACACATTTACCATAAAGGCGGAAAAGTATATATCATACAAATGTCTGTAGACTAAGTTTTTCATACAATACGGTTCATCATAAATTACATTAGACATCTTGATCACATACTAATAGAGACTATATATATATTCTTAAGACTTAATATCAAACTCCGACTTCACAAAAGTCATTTTAAAACTGAAGTCGGCCTAACTTATACACAAAAGGTCATATCTCTTATAACAGTCTATTAAAAGTGAGGGAAAAGAAACTAAACTACTATCCTGTCTCTACTCTCCTAAAATCGTTGGACCTTATAGATGAGTAGTTTGGTCCTTTACGAGAGACCTTCATACTAGTCATGCTCAATGGCTTCTATCAACCTCTTTTGATGAGGAGTCGTCTGACATCATTTTACTTTGGGAGAATTAGATGATCATCGACTTGACCTCTAACCCATCAAAAAATGTTGCATCAAGAAGAATAGAAGACAGGAGTTTAGTTTTTTTTCTTTCGCCCTTAGTAGACTTTTATGAGAGATATAATCTTTTGTATATAAATTAGCCCGGCTCCCATCTAAGATAGCTTTTGCGAAGCCATAGTTCCATATTAAGTTTTAAGAGTCTATATATATATGAGTCTTTAATAATAATATGTGTTCAAGAAATCTAATGTAATATATGATGAACCGTATTGTATAAAAAAACCTAGTCTA
>NC_029781.3:1308421-1308600 GCF_000817695.3 Arachis duranensis | reverse complement strand
CCCTAACGTTTAGGGTCAGAATCGAAGTCATCCCTAACGTAATTTTTTATTTAGAATTGTCCTTAACGTTTTATTTCATATGAAAGTCATCCTTTTTAATAAATTTTTTTATTTTATTACTAAATTACCTCTATTAATAAAAAATTATAAAATTAAAAAAAAAAGAAAACGACGGGGGG
>NC_029781.3:1299948-1308276 GCF_000817695.3 Arachis duranensis | reverse complement strand
CGAGCCAAGGAGAGAGCTTCTGCTTTTGCACCGCCGCTCCTCCCTGCCGCGTTCTCACCGCTCCTCCTCGCCGCATTCTCGCCGCTGCTCTTTCCCGTTTCTACTTCGGCCTCTGTTTCTGCTTCTGCTTCTGCTGCTTGCTTCAACTTCTGCTTCTTATTTCAGCTTCTGCTCCTTGCTTTGGCCTCTGTTTTTTGCTTCTGCTTGAGCTTCTGGTTGAGTTTCTGCTTCTGCTTCTTCTGCTTCTGTGACTGCTTCTGCTTCTACTTTTAATTCATATTTTGATTTGTTATTTTCTGATTTTATTATTATTGTGTTTGATTTGGTTATTGAATTTGTTGAATTTGTATTGATTTGTTGAATTTGTGTTGATTTCATTGATGTTGTTATTCTTGGTGGTGGAGGTAAAGGTGCTGGTGGTGGTGAAGAATATTTTTGTCCGGAAAAAGTTAAAAGGACAATTTTAATACGAAATAAAATATTAAGGTCGATTCTAAATAAAAAATTACGTTGGGAACGATTTCAATTCTGACCCTAAATGTTAGGAACCAAAACAATACTTATCCTGTTATAACTAGTATCAATAGACGGTTAACTCACTATTATAACATACACTACAGTCTCATATTAATATAACTAATATATCGTCAAGAGTTTTTAAGGTTGACTGAATGGTAACATTTGATGACTAACATTGGCTATAACATAGTGGAAGTCGGATCATTACAATTTTGATTTTAAACTTCAGAGTTTTATTCATTATTTATATTTTTTATTTTAATATTGTTCATATCATGGCCCAATAATAAAGGTCCAGGATCAAGCGAAAGACCTAATCCAAAGGGTTGGGCATCACCAGTACCAATCTTCATCCCATAAAGTCGGTACTCACTACGACTTGTTCTAAAGAAGTCGGGTACGAGGGTTAGCTGGCGGATAAGCACTCATTCAAATGAGTAACTGCCCCTAGAATCTCTCTAACCACTTCTACGAGCCATATCCTAACCGCCCTAAGATAATGGGACGGTTAACACCCTAAAAAGGAGGCACTACTTCAACGGTGGTTATTGGTTCACCACTATAAATACACTGACACCCCTCAGGTATCTCTAAGTCCAATACTCTCTAGACCTGTTCACACTCTTGCTAACTTAGGCATCGGAGTGTCTTTGCAGGTACCACCCCATCTCCTCACAGAAACAAGTCAGACGGAGGCCCCCGAGTTGCAGACCCATTCGGAATCCTCCTCCTTCACACATTTGGGCCAACCAACGCCATTTAGCCCATCAATCTCCGGTTACCCACCGTAACATTGGCGCCGTTGCCGGGGACCCGAGAGATCGACCACTAATGGCGGACAGATTCCCCGAAGAGGGTCATGTGGAGACAGATTCTGAACAAGAGAATCTGGACACAGGCAATAATGATGCAGACTTCACCCTCCACCAGGGAACTAATGATCAACACAGGGAAGGTACCTCCGGAGTAAAAAACCTGAAGGTAAACTCTTCAGAAGGGCACGAATCAGAGAAAGAGGGACCACCCCATGTAACTGAACTCATGGGATTAGTCCACAGTCGCCTGGAACAGTTAGAACAGGACGGGAGCGACAAAAGGAAACTGAAAAGAACCTAAAAGAGGAGATGGAACGACGAAAAGAGTTAGAAAGAAAACTCTTAAAGTTAGAATCCTCCCTCAAAGGTCGCAACTCCCGTGACGAATGAGAAGAGCCGCCCTTAGGAGGGGAGGATCCTTTCAGCGAGGACATAATGAGGGCAAAAGTTCCGAGGAACTTCAAAAGCCCCGATATGGACCTCTATGACGGAACCACGGATCCAAAACATCACCTGAGCAATTTCAAAAGTCGGATGTACCTAGCTGATGCTTCCGACGCTACGCGATGCAAAGCTTTCCCGACCACTCTATCGAAAGCAGCGATGAAGTAGTTCAACAGCCTCCCCCCGAGGTCGGTTACCAGTTTTGAAGACCTCTCAAGGAAGTTTTTGATGAGGTTCTCTATCCAGAAAGATAAAGTGAAACATGCACCGAGCCTCCTGGGAATAAAGCAGGAGGTCGGAGAAGCCTTACGAGCCTATATGAAAAGGTTCAACAAAGCATGTTTAGAGATTCAAGACCTGCCCACAGAGGCAGTCATAATGGGGTTAGTCAATGGACTCAGAGAAGGTCCTTTCTCACAGTCCATATCTAAAAGACACCCCGTTTCTCTAAGTGATGTACAGGAAAGAGCTGAAAAGTACATCAATATGGAGGAAAACGCTAGGTTGAGAGACCTGAGTTGGCGACCTGGGCTCCCTCCCTCAACAAAAGAGAGGGAAAGGGAAACCAAGAGAAAGGAGGAACTCGGTCTCGAGAGACCAAGAAAATACCACTCTTATACTCCTCTTAAAGTTTCTATAGTGGATGTATACAGAGAGATTTGTAACACTGAAAGACTGCCACCCCCTAGACCCATTAAAAATAAAAAAGGGGGGAGCCACAGCGACTACTGTGAGTACCATAAAATATATGGTCACTCCACAAACGACTGTTACGACCTTAAAAATGTGATAGAAAAGCTGGCCAGAGAAGGTCGGCTTGATAGATATCTCATAGAAAGGTCGGACGGTCATAGAAAGGTCGGACGGTCATGGAAAGAGAAAGCGAGACGATATGGATAGAAGAGACCCACCGCCGCAGACTCCGGAGAGACATATCCATATGATCTCAGGAGGATTCACGGGAGGTGGACTCACCAAATCCTCTCGCAAAAGACATATCAAGAGAGTCTACCAGGTCGGAGAGGAGTCATCCGACCTCCCTACCATTTCATTCACAAAGGAAGATGGGCAAGGAATAATCCCGGGACACGATGATCCAGTAGTAATAACTATGATCCTGGCGAATGCCCATCTCCACAGAACCCTAGTAGACCAAGGAAGCTCAGCGGACATCCTTTTTAAGCCCGCTTTTGACAAACTAGGGTTGGATGAGAAAGAATTAAGAGCCTACCCCGACACCTTGTATGGATTAGGTGACTCGCCAATAAAACCACTGGGATTTTTGCCCCTCCACACCACCTTTGGAAAAGGGGAAAAGTCAAAGACGCTGAGTATAGACTTCATAGTCATTGATGTGGGGTCAGCATATAACGCTTTAATCGGCAGAGCTACCCTTAATCGACTCGGAGCAGTGGTATCCACTCCCCACCTTTGCATGAAATTCCCGACCTCAGCGGGGATAGCAACAGTGAGGGGAGACTAAAAGTTGGCAAGGAAATGCTACAATGAAAGCCTAAATCTGAGAGGAAAGGGCAGAGAAGTTCACACAATAGAGCTCGGCGGTGCAAGGGTTAGAGAAGAGCTGCGACTACAACCGGGAGGAAAAACTGAGGAGATACAGGTCGGTAAAGAGGAAGGGAAAAATACTCATATAGGAGCCAACCTAGGGGAAACCCTAAAACAAGAATTGACTAAGCTCCTAAGAGATAACTCCGACCTCTTCGCCTGGAAGGCCTCTGACATGCCTGGGATAAACCCCGAGCTCATGTCCCACAAGCTCTCGGTTTATGTGGGATCCCGACCTGTACAACGAAGAAGACGCAAGCTCGGCCCAGAACGAGCCCTAATAGTAGAAGAACAAGTGCAGGCGCTCCTGGAAGCTGGCTTCATCAGAGAAGTCAAGTACCCAACATGGCTAGCCAATGTAGCGCTAGTCAAAAAACAGAATGGCAAATGGAGAATGTGTGTCGACTATACCGACTTAAATAAGGCATGTCCCAAGGACCCTTATCCACTGCCAAGTATTGATACCCTAGTGGACTCCAGCTCGGGGTACCAATACTTATCATTTATGGACGCCTACTCGGGATATAATCAAATCCCAATGTATGAGCCAGACCAGGAGAAAACATCATTCATCACACCCAGAGCTAATTTCTGCTACGTGGTCATGCCATTCGGATTGAAAAATGCAGGAGCCACATACCAAAGGTTGATGAATAAGGTGTTTGCCTCTCACCTTGGGAGCCTAATGGAAGTATACGTCGACGACATGCTGGTAAAGACCAAGAAAGAAGTCGACCTCTTGTCAGATCTCTCACAAGTCTTTGACACTATAAGGATGCACGGGATGAGACTAAATCCCGCAAAATGCGCCTTCGCAATGGAGGCAGGGAAATTTCTAGGATTTATGCTAACACAAAGAGGGATCGAAGCCAATCCCGATAAGTGTAGAGTCATCCTAGAGATGAAAAGCCCGACTTATTTGAGAGAGGTCCAGCAGCTGAATGGCCGACTTGCAGCCCTCTCCAGATTTTTGGCAGGATCAGCACTAAAATCCCTTCCACTGTTCTCCTTATTGAGAAAGGGATGTCAGTTTGAATGGACCCCTGAATGCGATGAGGCGTTCCAGGAGTTCAAAAAGTTCTTAAGCCAACCTCCTATTCTGACCCGACCCGTATCTGGAAAAGACCTCGTCCTATACTTATCTGTAGCAGACAAGGCTGTCTCATCAGCCCTGATAAGAGAAGATGAGGTCGGACAACATCCAGTATATTTCATCAGCAAAGTTCTACAAGGCCCTAAGCTAAGGTACCACAAACTAGAAAAGTTTGCCTACTCCTTAGTAATAGCCTCACGAAGGCTACGGCCTTACTTTCAAGCTCACACAATAAGAGTCCGTACAAACCAACCCATGAAGCAAATCCTCCAAAAGACGGATGTTGCAGGGAGAATGGTTCAATGGGTAATAGAGCTTTCCGAGTTCGACTTAAGATACGAAACTTGGACGGCGATTAAAGCCCAATGCCTCACCGATTTCATTGCAGAATACGCAGAGAATCAGGAGGAAAAACCAACTACATGGGAACTTTATGTAGATGGATCCTCCAACAAAACAGAAAGCGGTGCAGGCATAATATTGGTAGATGAAAGAGGAACCCAGATAGAGGTTTCCATAAAATTTGAATTCCCAGCTTCAAATAATCTGGCAGAGTATGAAGCCTTGATTGCTGGATTAAAGCTGGCAGAAGAAGTCGGTGCTACAAAGGTGATGATATACAGCGACTCACAAGTGGTGACCTCCCAGATAAGCGGAGAGTATCAGGAAAATGACCCAAATATGAAGAGGTACTTGGAGAAAACTCTGGAGCATCTTGGGCGCTTTGCAGAAACCGAGGTTAAACATATAACTCAAGATCTAAACAGCAGAGCAAACGCCCTATCCAAGTTAGCAAGTACCAAACCGGGAGGGAACAATAGAAGCCTGATCCAAGAAACCCTCCAGGAACCCTCAGTGGTAAAAATAGAAGACAAACAAGAAGTCCTTGAGATAGTCGGTTTAAACCTCGGATGGATGAACCCCTTGGTCGAATACATGAAATTCGACACCCTCCCAAGGAGGAGAAAGAGGCTAAGAAGATCCGAAGGGAAGCACAACACTACACCTTGGTGAGAAATATTCTCTACAGAAGGGGGATATCAACACCATTGTTAAAGTGCGCCGAAGGGGGATATCAACAGCATTGTTAAAGTGCGTACCGACCTCAAGAACCACCAAAGTGTTAGAAGAAGTCCACAGTGGGATCTGCGGAAATCATCTCGGAGCAAGGTCACTAGCCAGGAAAGTGATCCGAGCTGGATTCTACTGGCCGACCTTGCAGAAAGATGCCACAGAATTTGTGAAAAAGTGCCAACCATGTCAGATGCATGCAAATTTCCACGTGGCTCCCCCAGAGGAGCTCATCAGTATCACTTCTCCATGGCCCTTTACAAAATGGGGAATGGATTTGTTAGGTCCTTTTCTCCAAGCGCCAGGACAAGTCAAATACCTGATCGTGGGAATAGATTACTTCACAAAGTGGATAGAAGCAGATATCGTGGGAATAGATTAGTTCACAAAGTGGATAGAAGCAGAACCATTGGCCACCATCACTGCTCAAAGAAGTCGGAGGTTCCTCTACAAAAATATCATCACAAGATATGGGATACCTTATTCCATTACTACAGACAATGGAACCCAATTCACCGATTCTACCTTCAGAAGCCTAGTAGCCAGTATGAAAATAAAACACCAGTTCACCTCGGTTGAGCACCCGCAAGCCAATGGGCAAGCCGAGGCAGCCAACAAAGTCATACTGGCAGGGCTAAAGAAAAGGTTACAAGATGCAAAACAGGGCTAAAGAAAAGATTACAAGAGGCAAAAGGAGCCTGGGCTGAAGAGCTCCCACAAGTGCTATGGGCTTACAGAACGACCCCCCAATCCGCCATGGAGAAACGCCCTTCCGACTAGTTTATAGCGTAGAAGCCATGATACCAATAGAAATCAATGAACAAAGCCCAAGGGTAATTCTCCACGACGAGATCGGGAACATACAGGGGCACAAAGAAGAGCTCGACCTACTTTTCGAAGTACGAGAACAAGCCCAGATAAGAGAAGCATCGCTGAAACAAAGGATGACTACAAGGTACAACAAAAAAGTCATTCGAAGAACATTTGCCCCGAATGACTTGGTCTTGATCAGAAACGACATTGGAGTCAACAAGTCAGGAGAAGGAAAACTCGCTGCTAATTGGAAGGGACCATACAAAATCAATGAGGTCTTAGAAAAAGGCTATTATAAAGTGACCGACCTAGACGGCACCGAATTACAGAGGTCGTGGCATGCTTGTAATATGAAAAGGTACTACAGCTAAAAGCGAACTCTACTCCCTGATGTACTCTTTTCCCAACTTCATGATTTTTTCCCAAAATCAAAGGGTTTTTTCTGGAGGAGGGTTTTTAACGAGACATCATAGTAGAGGCTAAGGGAAAATAGGCTATTAAAAACCCTTAGTAGCAAGAAGGTACCTCCCCAATCAATAAAGATCTTTTTTCATTTACAATATCTCTTATAAACTCCTTTCTATTTTCTAAGTCTTTCTACGAAACGCACCGACTTAAGCTCGACAAAACGTGAAAATCCCATGAACCGATCTAGATGGTCGTCAGGATAAAACGATGAGGTACAAGTCGGTGTAAAGAGGTTATATAAGTCGATAGTAAAAACTCGGAAACACTTCGACCCGTAAATCGGAGTGAAGAACCTAGTAGAAGAAAAACGCATCGCAAAAATAACCTAAGTCATAAGAACTCAATAAAGCAAAGTTGAGTATAAGGAATAACAAAAAAGATATTGAAAAACCTAGGAAAAAGTTTAAAGGCTGTCCTAAAGTCCTTAAACAAAAAGGCTCAGAAAAACAGACAAGCCAAAGGGAAAGGTTTTCAGAAAAAGATCAAGGGGACTTCGAAAAATCAAAATCAGAAAAGCATACACGCATAAGGTAACTTAAACCCTTATCCAAAAAAAGGGTATTTATTTTTAATTTAAAACCCTTATTTAAAAAGGGTATTTTTAAATATTTTTTTTACGGCCTTGAAAGGCCAAAAGAAATTGTTCAACAAACACCACCAACAAACAAATATAAAGAGTTTAAAAAAGGGGGGACCCACAGGCCGAGCCCCATATAGCCACATAAAATTATTTCTGCAGAGGAGTAGACGGATCACCACCACCAGAGTCAGGAGGAGCGCCACCAGGACCGGGAAGAGAGACGTCCACAGGAGATGAAGAGGAAATCGGAGGAACAACAGAAGAGCTCGGAGCATCCTTAGAACGAGGAGGGGACTCAATGATCCTCTGCCCCCGGGTCTTCAATTCTGACTCAGAAACGATCACGGGGGTAGGAGGATCCACAATTGCACCATCGATGACGACTTTGTTAGGATCCAAAGGAGAAAGATCCAAGTCGGGAGCAATGACTCCGACTTGCTCCTTAAAGATCCTCCAAGCCTCCTCGGCACCATCAGCAATAGAGTCCTCCAACTCGGTATACGCCTTCCGAGAATTCAGCAGATCATTCTTCACAGACACAAGATCTTCAAATAAACTTTGATAGCTAGCATGCGCTGTCTTCCTCAAGTCCATCTCCATGTTGCATCGAGCTTGCAACTTTCTCTCCTTTTCCTGGAGGTTATCTCTCTCCCCCTTCAACATGGCAACTTCCTCTTCAACTTCCTCTCATGCTCTTGAAACATAAGAAGCCTCCCTTCCAGCTCTTCGACCTTCGAGGTCATTCCTAAAGAGCTGAGGGGAACCTTCTCAAAAATGTCTAAGAGTTTACCGCAAATACCCGCCGCCTTAAGGCTCTCCTCAACCAGAGTGGTAAGGTGGCTCCGAACAGAAACATCATCCATGCTTATGCGAACATGGGGGTAGATGTTCTTTCGGACGAATGCAAGAGCATCCGCCTTAACCTCGGAAGAGCCAGACTCTAAAGTCTTGCGCTTCTT
>NC_029781.3:1294333-1299553 GCF_000817695.3 Arachis duranensis | reverse complement strand
TGACCCTCTACAGCTTGCACTTTGAAGAAATAATTTTTGAAGTCATGGAAAGATTCATCAAAAAGGGTGAAAACTCTCCGACCTTGTATGGCTCGGAAAGACACCCACTGTTGCTTATTGTTTAGCCCACTAAAGGGTTTGGTCATATGAAAAAGATAGAAAAAAATCTTCAAAGAGGTTGGGAACTCCAAAGCATGGCTAATAAATTGATAAATTTTCAAAAAACCCCAAGAGTTGGGGTGAAGCTGAGTAGGGGCAACTCAACAGTGATGCAAAACAGACATCTCGAAATCTGAAAAAGGAAGAAAAACACCCAAACGGGTGATCATACACTCATACATAAAGAAAAAATGAGGGGCCGCCTCATCGCCCCTCCCAAAACAAACCCGGTCTTCTGGACCCGGGACCACCAACTCATACTTCGGCTCGTCTTCCTCAGAGGTACAAATTTTGTGGCGAGTACAAAAATGAGTGATAAACTCGGTATCGACCAAAGGTTCCTCCACTAGGACCGTGACATCAACCCACAGAGAAAGAACATCTACAGAAGCCATTTCTTTTCTTAAAAAGGGTGACAAAAACCTACAAAGGGAAAGAAAAGAAAAATAAAAAACACGGTCTCTAAAGGGAGGGAATACGGAACTAAAATCCACAAACCAACCTATCTATCTACAAATAAAAGCATGCAAATATAAGGCATGTTACGAAAGAAGAAAAGATAACCTTTATCCAAAAATGAAGGTTGGAAGAAGCAGAAGTCTCCGAAACACAAGAGCGCAGCACGAACGAAGGAAGAGGAAATTTGAAAAATCGCAGAAACGAAAAATGAAAGAGAGGGAAAGTATTTATAAACATGCTAAGGGACATAATGGTAAAAGCGGGTCAGTCATTAATAAGAATGCACCGTTACCAAGACCTACGCACATCCCTAACGGACACGACGCTTGATTAGACGTAACTGTCAGAACCAAAAGGACACGGAAAGTCACGTCGGTTTCCACATTTTTTTTATATAGAGTCTATTTTTTCTCATTTTTTTTAAAATATTGGTGTTCGACCTTATTGTTTTATATTTTTTAATTTTATTTTTATATAGGTTATTTGATGTCTTAAATATTGACGCTATTTTTCTATAACGATGTTGTTCATAACCTGGCCCAATAATAAAGGCCCAGGATAAAGTGAAAGACCTAATCCAAAGGGTTGGGCCTCACCAGTACCAATCTTCATCCCATGAAGTCGGTACTCACTACGACTTGTTCTAAAGAAGTCGGGCACGAGGGTTAGCTGGCAGATAAACACTCATTCAAATGAGTAACTGCCCCTAGAATCTCTCTAACCACTTTTACGAGCCATATCTTAACCTCCCTAAGATAATGGGACGGTTAACACCCTAAAAATATGGCACTACTCCAACGGTGGTTATTGGTTCACCACTACAAATACACTGACACCCCTCAGGTATCTCTAAGTCCAATACTCTCTAGACCTGCTCACACTCTTGCTAACTTAGGCATCGGAGTATCTTTGCAGGTACCTCCCCCACCATCGGAGTGTCTTTGCAGGTACCACCCCCATCTCCTCATAGAAACAAGTCGGACGGAGGTCCCCGAGTTGCAGACCCATTCGGAATCCTCCTCCTTCACACATTTGGGCCAACCAACGCCATTTAACCCATCAATCTCCGGTTACCCACCGTAACAAATATCAAATTTATGATTTTTATTAATAGTTTTTTATAATTTATTGTCTAATAATTATATGTTCACCATTTATTATATGATAGTAAATATTTTTTAAATCTATTAAAAAATAAAATTTTATTTCTTCCTTTTTTATTTTATCTATTTTTTGTGTTTCAAAATTTATTCGCTATAAAAAATCATATATACTAAAAACAATCTTATTTTTTACCAATTATTCTTTATTCGATAATATTTTTTTTCTCCTATAATGCATTATTTTTACTCTTTGATTTTTTTCCTAAACTATAAAATATTATTATTCTTTATTGTACTCTATCTCTTCTATTTTTTTATTTTGTCCTTATTTATTTAAGTGTTTTTATAATTTTATGTTATAAATTTTATCATTTTTATCTCATACAAGTTAATTTTATCATAATTCTTCATATGTTGAGTCTTCTCAATGTTTAAATTACATTACTTAAGTGCTTACTTTCATTTTTTATTTGGAAAATTAAACCATGAAATAACATCGATGAAGGTTGTTGCACGTCTTCTTCTTCTTTATCTTTTTGACTTACCTCCCTTTTGTAAGGATCAGGATAATTATATATAATGGTGCTTATGCATAAAGAGTAAGTATAAATTATATTCTATATTCTCTTAAAAAAACTTTTATTAACTATCTTGAAATAGAAAAAAAATATTGTGAAAAATTATTTTGGACCAATAAGTCTGTTATTGTTGTGATAATATATTGTGTATTGATCTTATTTTTAATAGTTTTAGTATGTATTTAAACTAATAAAAAATATGAAACCATTTTTAAATACAAATAAAGCTACTTCAACTTAAAAATAAATAAAATATGTTGATAAATTTCAACAAATAACATAATTCGTCGTATTATTTTGATTCTAAAAACAAATATGATATTAGAATATAAAATCTTATTACTGGAATATTGACATAACAGGTAAAAAACACTAGTAATGGTAGGGGAGGTACAGGACTTGTGGAAAAGAATGAAAGAAAATAACTTTTGCTAAGAAATTAACATTAAGAAGAGAGTTTGTTCCTGCTGCCATTAGCAATCACAATGAAATGAATGAATTGAAGTAGTAATTATCCGGAAGCCCAAGCCCACTTGGTTAAAATGTGGTAACGAATTATGTGTCCAGACCAAAAAAAAATTATGTGTTTGAGTGAAGGGTATCTGAAGCATGTGGATGTATCATTTGTATGGAGCTTCCTATATAAACATAACATTATGATTATATATATATATATATCTCGAATGGTCATGACCATTACACCCTTAAATATTGATCCAACATGTCACCGAAACCATAACAACTAGAAGTCTAGAACTACTACTTGGTTTGCACCAGCATTCACTTCAATATTTATCAATTTCATCAGTTTCATGATGAGTTGCAAAGCCAGAAATAATAAGTATGACACAGTACCTTTTCCAAAGCCATACTATTACTATATTAGAAAAAGATGACGTGGACATGTTAGCATGAAAGTAGACCTCTGATTCAAGATCATAATTGTGTAAGCATCACCTTCCAGGTAAGAGAATATTAATAAATGATGAAGAAATAACATAACTATATACTTATAGTGGATTAAATTTAAACTGAACATTTTAATTACAAGTAAAAAAGAGGTGACAAGGTTGTTTTCTAGGGTCAGAGAAACTGAGGTTGCTTACAGGGATGACAATGACCACACCATCCCCCTCGTATTACTGGGAACATTCATTGAGGTTCTGGTTTTCTAGCTCATGGAATAACACAAACCGACAAGGCAAACATCCTTAGAAACTTACATGCTGCTATGTAACATCAGAGAGATTCAATTGGATGAACAATCTGTCACTTTTTAATTTAGATGTGGAAGGGGAACGGTGTAGGATGCAATTCTGGAGTGTATAAGTACTTTACACAATTGTGGTGTTAAAAGTAAAATTGGGACTGTCTGGTTTTTGGTTACATAAATTGGAGGGTCTAATTACCTTTGCAAAATTTAAATTTTCTCTTCCACACTAATCGGACGATCTGATTATTAGGCTTAATTTTTTTATAAAAAAACCGGATGGTCCAATTTCTTTATCTCTCGTTTTAGAAAAAACTGTGCCACATCCATGTCTAACACCCACATTCTCCACAACAAGGCACAACAACACACACATGCTTCTCATATCAAAAAAATGAGCCAGAATCTATACTCTGAAATCTGAATTGACAAATATTAAAATATAGACTAAGCAATTAACTAATCCTAATTATCGTATCATTAGTCATTACTCGTGTCTTTATTTTGTCCTAGTTAGTTCTGTAACACAAGGGAAGAATAATAGTGCAAGCAGTTCTGGTTGTTATGACTTATTTCCCCCACCCACTGTTGCAGATACAGTATTCAATGTGTCAAAAGTTTGCAATTTGAAGGGAAAGATTGTGAATTTCCCATAAGATTCTCTCTCTACCAAAACAAGTTCTGAGGTGTGCATCTTTTTTATGTTGGCAGCAACAAGAGTGGTTGCAGGCATGCTTATTACTACTATCAGAACAGACAGTGCTTTTCCCCCCAAAGGCTGCTACAAACAATAACACTAGTCAGGCCAGGGATAGGACTTTGGACTTGAGACCCTTCTTTTCCCCAAACATGCACATATTCAAATAGTAAAATTTCACAATTGCATCAAAATCCACTCTTAATTCAAGCCACAAGTAATTATACATACTCAGTGGACATCACGAACAAGGCCATTAACTATACTATAATGAGATTAAGTTTCACTAACTATATATGGTAGATATGATGACTAAGACATTCTATGAATGTCAAATTTTTCTTAGATTAAATGTTTAAATTTGTCCCAAACAAATTTTTTGGATAAAATATTTTAGTCTCCAATTTTTATTATTTTAGATGTCTCTAAAAATTATGTTGTAAGTTAGATTAATTCTTTTGTTGTTTTTTAATAAAATTTTTAATATTTGTGTTAAATAAATAAATCTATAACAAATTTATTATAAGAAAATTGAATCAAAAAATATTATTATAAGATAAATTAATTTTTTTTAAAAATAAATTAATCCTCTCAAGAACTTCTAAATTAATGAAATTTTGTTAGAGACTAAAAATATTAAGTTTTTTTTTGGAGGCCAATTTATGTGTTTACTGATTTACTCATCTATAGGTAATTCCTTGAGTTTTCTCATAAGCCATAACATATTTTAGATTTATTTAACAAGTTATGATCATAATGCAAAAGTATAGAAAATTGAACAATTATATGCATAAATTTCCAATAAAACTCAAACTAGAATCCAAACTCAGATATGATGTAAAAAGTACTACACATAAAAGTGAGTTAGAATACTAAATATGAAGGGTAAAAACTACATATAAATTTAATTCATCAATGTGACGAAAACAAATTAAAAGAGGTGAGAATGAAATTTAAAGCTAAGGTAAACAAGATAAGTTGTTGATCCAACCATGATGAGCTTGAGTTTATGCT
>NC_029781.3:1221996-1294308 GCF_000817695.3 Arachis duranensis | reverse complement strand
AATGGATGTGCCATTTATTGTTCTCATGCTCATACAAGAGGGGATTTCCAAGTATGAAGAGAGGTTATGCTTGTTTTGCAGATCACTGATACATAGTTCATTGTTCCCTCTCACATCCAACCTTTCCCCAAGCTTTGCAATGAAGTCACCATTCAGCTCTAGAACACCATACAGCATGTTGTTGCTAATATTCAGTTGATCCAAGTTAGGAAGCAAGCCTAAATTTGATGGAACTTGTCCCGTTAGGCTATTGTTATCTAAGGATAGAGCTGAAAGGTTCTTCAATGCAGAGAAAGAATTGGGTATGGGACCAACCAAGCCACACCTTGAGAAACTCACTGATTTGAGCTTCAAAAGGCTTCCTATGAAGAATGGTATCCTTGCTTTGATGGGGTTGTCATCCATTATTAAATACTCCAAATTCTCCAAACTTGACAAGCTTTGAGGAATAGGACCAACAATGAAATTATGACTCAGATCAAGCAGCACTAACCTCTTGAGCATTCCCAAATCAAAGGGTATTCTACCATCAAGCCTATTTGAGCTCAAATCCATCTTCTGAAGTTGTTTAAGTTGTCCAAGAGAATGAGGAAGATTGCCTTCAATTCCATTGAAACTAATGTCCAAAATGGTCAGACTCTTCAACCCTCCAATTTCCAATGGGATTTGACCACTGAAGTTATTGTAACTGAGGTCAAGTTGCTCTAGACAAGGCAAAGAACCAATCTTTCTTGGAATCTTTCCATGAAAGCTGTTCTGGGACAAGCTTAGGACCCTAAGAGAAGACACTTCAGCCAAACTTGAAGGTAGTTCTCCATTGAGGGTTGGATTAGACTGCAAGGCAAGGTGTTCCAAGGAAGAGAAAGAACCAAATAGTGTTGATGGTAGAGTCACAGGTGAATCAACAAAACAGTTGAAGATTGAAAGAGTTTTCAAGTAACTCAGCTTGATCAAGGATTTGGATATGTATGCAGAAGATTTGCAAGGTGGTGAAACTATATCAGGACCAATGTGGATCTTTGTGATATGAAATATTGGATTTTGAGGGTCATCAGTGCTAACTTCACACTCAACACCAGGCCATGGAGTTTCAGTGCATGGTTGGGGATGTGCTTGTGACCATTCAGGATCATCAAGAAGAGCTTCCATCACTTCAAACAACCCCAACAACTCTTCCTCTTCCATTGCCATTGCCATCATTTCAGCTGAAAACAAAAGGAAGCATACAAGGAAGAGAGGCACGGATGCCATTTGAGAAAATGCCACAATGGTAGCCCCACAAATGGAATCTTGAAGACTGTAGATACTTTTGAAGGGTATTGGAAGAAAAGGATCAAAATAAGGTTTTTCTTGAAGGGTGGTGGTGGCAAATGAGGAGAATGTAAAGGTAACGCTTAAGCATCTCATTTTTTTGTTGTGTCAGGAGTGAAGGATGCAAAGAAAGAAAGTTAGAGTGAGTATGACAGTGTTGTTGGTTTTGCATGAAAAAAGGAGTTAGTGTAAGTTTTAAATGGTTAATTCAGAATAAATGTAACATTGATTAGACATCACTTTGTGGCTGATCTTCTGGGACAATGTTATTTCTTCTTCTTTTCTCACACTTCAATCCGTGAACTCAGCCAACAACCTTTTTCAGAATTTTATTTTTTTTCACTGTTCAACAAAATTCATTATCACTATAATTTCTTAAAGTTTAAACCTTCACAACTAGTAGTAGTAACCTGTAAAGGTACCATTACCATTGATACCTTTTTTCTTAGGATTTTTTTATTTTAATATTGAAGACCAAATGGAATTTTACATTAATGTTATAAAAAATGGAGTTTTACAGAGTTTTAGAGGCGATGCTCTGTATAAGCACAACACGCACAACACATATTGCACACAATATGCAATCTGTGTATTGTAATTTAATATTAAAATATTACAATAGTAGTCTGTGTATTATCTTTATAAATTAAAAAAGGGTAAAATACTAAATTGGCCTCCTACATTTAGGCGTAATTCTGTTTTGATCCTTAAAATTTAAAGTGTCATATTTGAATCCAAAAAATTTTTATTTTGCTTCAATTTAGTCCCACCGGATGTCAAAGATAAATAATTAACGAAATGTCCAATAAAGTCGATAATCTAGAGAATAAGTTCAAGCTCCAGAGGTACAAAATCAACCGTAAATGCATCAATATATTTATTAATTATTTTTTTATAATTAAAATGAAATATTTTCTATAAAACTATAAAAAATGTTAAATACATGTATTGATGCATACACGGTTGATTTTGTGTCTCTGGAACTTATACTTATTCTCCAAATTATCAACCTTGTTCTTATACTGTTACCATGTAGGACATTTTGTTAATTTTTTTTATCTTTGACCTCATGGTGAGACTAAATTGAAGCTAAATGAAACTTTTTTAGATTCAAATAGAATACTTTAAACATTAACGACCAAAACAGAATTACGCTCAAACGTAAACGTAAGGTACTAATTTAGTACTTTACCTATTAAAAAAAATTGATCTAACAATCCGCTATTTGCGAATTGTACAACTCTCATAATTTTGCAAAACACTAATAACTTCTAATATTAAAGGATCTTATCCAATATCCAAAAAATAACCTTTTTCTTATCCTAAACAAAACTCTCAATATTAATTTGAGTGTGTTGTGGGTTGGGTTATAGAACAACGAAGACCAAAGACATAATGGACAACTTGGATTGGTCCAACTACAACAACCCAAAAGAAAAAAAAAAGAGGAGCTTAGCAAAAAGTGCTTAATACTCAATCTTTTATTAACAACTATAAACCAATTCAGAGAAATATAGAAATTAAGAGAGGTAAAGAAAAATAAAGGAAAAACATTTGTCACATCCTTTAAATGACTTGTAGTAATGGAATCATTTGACCATGCAAAATGTGAAGGAGGGATAAAAAATAATTTTACAGTTAAAAAAAAAACTAAAATAAAATTTTTAAAAGAAGGGCTAAATCAGATTTTATGTATAATAATGTTAGCAAAAAATTGATGGTGGAGAAGATCATTACCCCTTATCTTATATGAGAATCCACCTTGGCCTAGATTACTCAATTCTACCATGCATGCATGTTTAGCTTGTATCATTACTTTTATAATATTTAAATTGATCAATCACTTTTTTTTTATTGAACATAACACAAAGAAAAAGATTTAAGAGAAAGAGTAGCACTCTTCTCTAATAATAATGTCTAAATTATTAGGAGGTAGTAACCACTCTAGATACACTTGCTTGTTTAAAGCAGCAGTCTTAGCCATTAAATCAGCCGCTCTGTTTGTTGTGCGCTAAATGAGAACTAAAGTAGCTGTCCAATTGCGCTGGAGCATCTCTTTGATTTTGTCAAGCAAATCAGAGTCATTCCTAATCATGCTGGTTGTGCCTCGCGAAACAAGAAGGAACGCATCAAGATTATCAGTTTCACAGATGACCTCTTTGCACTCGCAATCCCAAGCCATAACAAGCCCTCTCCAAATAGCATGAAGCTCACAACAGAGAACACTAGAAAGAGGTATACTGGCAGAACAACCTTTTATCCAAATTCTCATGCTGTCTCTAATAATACATCCAAATCCAGCTAATTGCTCATTTTCAAAAACGCTTGCATCGCAGTTCACTTTACAAACATTCATTGGAGGTGGTTCCCAACTATATTTCAAAGAAGAAGGAATAATATATTTTTTTGTTGGTAACAACATTAGAGAAATCTCGAGTAGCATGTTTAACCAAGTGAACAATTTTCTCCTTATTCCATGGATCATCTTGATGGAAGATGTCATTGTTCCTATCCCTCCAAATCCACCAAAAAGCCGCTGCAAAGAGAAACTCATTTTTGTTGAGGTTAGAACGAATCCAAGACACAAAATTCAAACTAGAGTCCTCAGCGGTCATTCCCAAATTTAAGCTAATCCAAATCTGACGAGCTTTTTGACAAGTCCTAAAGCAGTGGTTAATTTCCTCTTGAGCAAGATAACATCTCTGACAAAAATCAGAAATAGCAAGACCTCTTTGAAAGCGGTAACTAGTTGTGGAAACTCCGTTATTGAGGCAAAGTCAGAGCAGACACTTTATCTTCTCCGGTATTCTCAAGCGCCAAAGCCAAAGCCAATTTTCATTATCATTCCAGCCAAATTTCTTCTTCAATAGCCATTCATACCCGCTTTTAGTCGAGTAGGTGAGAGTATTTGAGTTTGTCCAAAACTAACCTATTTTATCTCCTGCCTGCTTGATAGAATCAAAGAGCATCAAATCAAATTTAACTTCTTCCGGAATAATTGTGCAAAGAATATCCTACCGTCAATATTCATGGTGCCAAACATCTTAAGTATCAATATAATTATTAAATTAAAATATTAAATTTATTATAGATTATTACATAACATGTAATAATCTTTGTTTAGTCATATTTTAGTAAATCATATTCTTTAGGTGGTTTAGATATTATATTCCACAATTAAAAAAGAAAAAAACTATAGTTCAGTGATTAAGAAACAGGTAGAACATTGAAAGGGA
The DNA here is from genome assembly GCF_000817695.3 of Arachis duranensis. Lineage (NCBI taxonomy): Eukaryota > Viridiplantae > Streptophyta > Magnoliopsida > Fabales > Fabaceae > Arachis > Arachis duranensis. The sequence goes on along the minus strand of NC_029781.3, from coordinate 1,289,761 downwards.
TAATTAATTAAATTGCATAATCTAAATATATCATATTCGATTTTCTTTGTACAAATATTTTATGAGAAAGTATAGGGAGTTAATGGAATATCTGTACAATATGTACAATGAGAATTTAGGGATATTCGATTCAGTAGGATATCAAATGTTTATTATTTTTGGTACTTAGATGGTTATTCTAAATAGTATGAGTGTATTGTGTTTGAGAAATTAATAAAATTTTACTTTGGATGTTCATTTTCTAACTCATAATGAACCAAATAAATAATCTATTATACACACATTATACAAATATTCTATTAGTTCCATAGCGAATACTTTATGACCTCCCTAACGAAATTTTAATAATAAATATTAATGATTATTGTATGTAATTAAGCAGAATAATACACAGCAAAAATATTAAATATGGAATAGTCATTTGGTTTTTTAGGGTACCAAAAACCAAATTGTCCTTGTTAATTAATGAAGACAAAGAACTTTATCAAGGATGAGACATAATAATAAAATTCATATAATATAGATAATAATCTAATCGAAATCATATTAATGATGAAAAGACTACACTCAAACAATATTAATTCGATGAGACGTAGATTTTTCCTACAACAAAACCGCTAATTTTAAGGACCCCCAACCTTAGTTTGTGAGCCCCCTTAGCTTGTTCACGGAAATTGATTCATTGAATTCCAAGCTAAGCAAAGTTACCAACCCTAAATATCAATGGATCCAATTAATTAATTATACTAGCTATATAAATAGTACGCACCACTATTTTATTTCGGTTCCGTTTCATTTGTCACTTTAACTATATGCATATTTTTTTCTACGGAAAAAGACTTGAACTTGTAACATTTTAGATGAGTATAGAAAGACGATATCATTTGAGTTATAATTCATTGACTTAACTATGTACATATTTATAACTAAGTTGGGTTGGTCTAATGGTTAACTCACTAGTCTGCTTAAGCAAGTGTCGAAGGTTCAAATTCCATCTTGTGCATGTAACAGCTCATTGGCTAGCGACAAACCATTAAATGAAATTCAGTACCGCGATGGATTAGTTATTGTCCTATCGGACTAAGAGACACCGTAGGAAACAAAAAAAATTTACCAACAATAATATTCAAATGTGAAATAATCTTAAAATAGTTGCACCCTAAAGTTCTTCAAAAATACTAATAGTAAATTAAAATTCTCATTATTATTGTGTTATTTTCTTATACTTCTCACAGTATTTCATATATTTATATATCATATAGTTTAGCGAGGCAAGGTAATTAAACCACAAATACAAATGATGATGATGATGATGATGATGATGATGATGATGATGATGATGATGATGATGATGATGATAGGGTAAACATGAACGAGACAAAGGAAGTTTCATCGTTATCTGGTTGTTCATGTAGTGTTCCTCTCATTACTACAAAACCCTATTCCAAGGGGGTTTTATAATGAACATATAATCTTGCAAGAAAGTGATAATTATCCAATTCTAAAATGACAACTCCTTTTTCCATTCTTGTATCCCACCAATTCTTGTTCCCTCTTTATCGTAAATAAATGAATTTTTTTTTATGACCAACTTCATCAATCAATCTAATTAATATAAGCATTTTCAAAATTAATCAAGAGCATATCATGGCAGAATTAAGGTGAAGTTATATAGGCATTAGGCTACGAATACATAAGCTTATAAAATGATGAACCAACCCCATCTCTGCCGTCAAAAATTATTTTAATATAACAAATATCTCGTTATTGTATTCATCATTATTGTTACATTGATTCTGGATCAAAATTGAAATATTATGTGCGCCACACAATCCTACGTCACCATCTTAGAATTGGCTATAATTATATAGTAAAATCTAAACATGATTAGATTAGTGCCACACACGATTGAAAAAGACCAAGCTAATTGAATTGGGACCCAAATTTCAGAGAGGCTGCACAAGTAGAATTTGCCACTTGTTCAATATGTCATGGCCTAAAGGTTTCATGATACATGTGTTAAACTTGGAGCATTACACAAATGAAAAGAGTAGTTAGAGATGGACCCCACAAAACGACGAAGGTATATATGTATTTGTAAAAAAAGTTATATGTCGCATTATTATTATTATTGAACATATTAATGAATTGATTATTTTTAAATTTTTTAATAAGCTAAAATAAAATTAATTTTTTTATAACAATAATCATAAACTTAATTGTTATTAAATTCGATTGAATCGACCAATTTACATAATCTACTAAATCGTAGTTTTTTTTAAAAATAAAAATCAAGAATATATTTATCTTTTTATCAAAAAATTTAAATATTATTCGATTTAAATTATATAAATCGATCAGATCAAATCGGGTCTAATAATTATGTTGCGGACAATTAAGTTTATTATTATTACTATAATAAACTAATTTTGTTATGATTTATTAAAAAATAAATTATTAACTGATTCAATAAAAATGGATAATAATATCGTAACACATATAAACGTGTTTAAAAAAGGACATTTTTAGTATTTTTATCGAAGTGGCCTCTATTAATTAATTTGATTATTTAACTAAGACGCGTTTAATTTGTTTCAATGATATAAAAATTAATATATATTAATAATTTGAAGGAATACTTTTAAAATTCTTGAAAACAAGTTAAAAAATATATAATATGAAGTCTTCTCAATATATATAATTATATGTTATCTATTGTTATTATTGAAAAATTTTTAATAAGCTTACATCCAAAACCTTATTATCGTATCATGAAATAAGGTTTTTAGGTACATTAGATTAGTCTGAGATAATATAATAAACCCTAAACATAAGTGGTTGAAGTAAGGAGCGAGGGAAAAAAGGAGTAAAAACCAAAGGACCCACAAGCACCATTATTATGGTATTAATTATATGTTGTGCCTAAGATTCAGCAAAGAGTAACGCAGACTTTTGCATTGATGATTTCTTGTCTTTGGTTGTGTGATTTTGGTTTTTATTTGTTCAATAATTTAACAAAGATATACAGCTAGCTAGACAGAAGCTATAACTAGTCATGTTGTTAATCATTCAAAGAAAACTTGAAATTTTTCGTTTCATCGCACAAGTGTCCATGTACCTCTCTCAAATTCACACGCGTTCATACATTTGGTTCAATCATATTTCGTTTCACTTTCCACATAGCCACAAGTTACTCTATATATAACAGAACATACATGCTTAGGAAATAGTCATATTTTTATATATTTTCTTTTAATAATAGAATATTGGGCCACACATTTTATATTAATAATAATACTTTGTATATATGAAAACCAAAACAAACCTCAGGAGTAATGTTAAATGCACTGCACTTATATATATTTAGGAAAACTTTTAGGAAAACCAACATATTATCCGCCAATTTCTGCTAACTCTTATTTATATTTGTGTTTCATGGAAGTGTGTTCGTAAATGTGTCTAATAATTAATATATTTTAAATACATATATAAAGAGACACATCCAAAAAATATATCTATAAAGACACTTCTATTAAACACAGTTATAAAAAAAACATTTTTATTAGACACATCTACGAACACACTTTCATGAAACACAATTATAAATAAGAGTTGGCAGAAGTTGGCAGATATGTTGTTGGTAACGTAGCAGAACCGAAACTTTTAAGTGTATCCTCTTACAGTAATTTTTAACCGTTGATTTTAATTATAAAAAAATATATAATTAAGATCAACAGTTAAAAATTACTAAAATACCAGTATAACGGTACACTTAAAAATCGTCCGTATGTTTATATCCTAGGAAAAAAAAATTAACACTAAGAAGGTTTCTCAATTGTGCCAATAGCATGCAAAAGTTTAGAAATACCACTTTAAAACAAAATAAAATAAAATTTTACATTAACCTCTATAGGAATATTGTTACACAATATTTTAATTGATATATAGTTTGCTAATAATATATATTTGAGGGGAATAATGCTAGAAGTTTATAGAAATGTATGTATGTAAGCTTTAATTTAATTTCATGTTTAGGGACAATTAACGAAATAGGAATATTGCACTGCCATTTCTATCATTATTTAAGTTCGCTATTAGCTAGCTCTCTTTAAATTTGTAAACGAATTTATTCACAAACTTTAATTTAATCACATTATACAGAATTAAGAAGAATATAGTATGTAAACTATTGATCAATTGTACATTATATTAATTTTGATATAATTATGATAAAAGCTAAGTAATTATTTTGAAGGTGTTTGCTAAATTAAATGATTCTATATAATATATATAGAGCAATGCTATGGGCCAGCAATTTTTGTGATTGTTAGCCATCAATTAGTCATCAATGATGATTTGATGGTGTGAGATTGGTGTGAGATTTCATCCAATGGCTCACCTTCCTCTGCTGGTTACATGCTGACCAAAATTCAATAAAACTGCTGGTCCCTAGATTTTTCCATATATATATTCTCTTAAACTAAATAAAAATAGAAAACAAGGATACCTATAGAGAGTACTGTATAGTCATTGTCCAAAAATGGTTTTCATTATATATATAGTACAATAATTGAGCAAAAGATTTGAAATCAATCTTTTCCAAGTACAGATTCTAGAGATTTCGAAAAGGTATATACTTCCCTAGAAAGAGTACCGCTACGCCTATCATTAATGTTTCTGTTTATTCTAATGTTTGAGAAGGGTTACGGTCCATGCAATTGCAATGAAACAAGTAACTTAATCTTAACTTAATAATAACATATATGTAGAGATCGACATTTCAGCATGCCGTATACAAATGGGGTTTGATACTTTGAGTTTGATGGCACGCACATGATTGTGTTCCATCAATGATTTATTATTATATATTAAATTCAAACTATTTATTCAATTCTTATACTTTATAATAATCACTAATCAGTAATTAGGCGCTGAATAATGAAGATTACTATGTGGACAATTTGCTACGTGTTTGAAAAATGCCAATTTATCATGACGTTTAAGGATCTTTTGACTTTCCCTCCTTTCTTCCCTTTTCATTTTCATGCATAATAATTTTTAACTTGCATACCTATCATTGTAAATAAATTAAAATAACAAGCGGAAAATGAATCCAACACAAACACACCAAAATGTCTTTTGATTAGTGTTAGTGTTCACTCCCTCATTCCACCTAATTAATAATTTTCTCCTCTCTCAAATCTCGTGAATGAATCTTACTAAGTGCATGACTTTTTTTAAAAAAGGGATTACATCTAAATATGAGAGCGAAAAACTAAGTAAATTTAGCGACGATTGAATAAAACTGCCGCTAAATATAAATATTGATTCGATAATTATGTGTGTAATTTTGTTATATTTAGCAGCAATTAATTCTAACCGTCATTAAATATAAAATTGATAGCAACTCCAATAATTAACGGTTGCATTAACTACTGTTATTTTTTATTTAGCAGCGAATTTTTATAACTGTCGTAAATCGATCGCCACTATCTGCTGAAATTATTGTAGTGTTATTTTTATTTCGGTGATTTAATTAGCCCATAAATTTGTCTATGATAGAAAAAGTAAAATAATTAAAATACAAGGATTACCAAGGAAGCAAAGATTCAACACAAATACATACATCATACAGTTTTAATTTAATGTACAAAATATTAGCTGGCACATTTGTGTTCAATATTTAGTATCATTAAATTAAATGATGAGATAGAGACCTTGCCACATAGGCACATATTGAGAATAATAGAGAGAGGGGCATGCTTGTAATTGTGCAATATCAATCATTTGCAACCTAATCATCAATCATACCCATATATAAAGGCCCATGTGAATCATTTAGAAACTCCCCACCAAAATCACATTAACAAAAAAACAAACACATACACATTCTCTCTCTCTCACATAAACTATACTATATACACTATGGCCAAACCATATCTTGAGGAAGATTATAATTATGATTGCATGAAACATTACAAACCAAAACCTCGTTACTATGCCCAAAAACAACAACATAGGAAAGCAAAGAATTTGAATTTATCTTTCTTTGCTTCTATATTTTCCCTTTTCATATACATATCCATCTTTTATATTTTCAACCTTTCTCCCTATGATCTATTGAACAACAATATCTTTTGGTTCTTCATGTCAAACACCTTAATCCTCATCATAGCTGCTGACTATGGAGCATTTTCTTCATCAAAAAAGAAGCAAGATCATCAAATTTATGAAGAGTATGTAAAACATAGCCAGCAGCAAGAAGAAGCAAGAAGCTATGAAGCTGATAAACAATGTATTATTATTAGTCCCAAAGAAACTGTGGATGACGAGAAGAAGAACAAGAAGGAAATTATCATTAATCATCATCATCATGATAATGAGATTACACAAGAACGTGTGTTGGAAATTGTGGCATACAATGAACCAAAGAAGAAGAAGCCTAGTGAAAAAGGCTCCAATAACAAGAATGAGAAAAACACTAAGCCTCTATTTCCATTGCATGGTGATGAAGAAGATGAGAAAGAAGTTGGTATTGGAAGGAGTTACTATAAGAGAAGTAAATCGGAGAGAGGTGATAGAACTAAGCGTGTTGTGATTGATGAGAGTAAGAACAGCAGTGTGAGGATTAGGAGGTCAGGGAGTGAAGGAGCAAAAGTTGAAGAAGAAGAAGAAGACAAAGAAAATGATGAGTTTTCTAAAATGTCAAATGAGGATCTTAATAGGAGGGTTGAAGAGTTTATTCAGAAATTCAATAAACAAATTAGACTTCAGGCAGCAGCTAGAAATAATACTTAATTAGATATATAATAAGGTATTATATATAGACATGTAATGTATGGGAAGGTGATATGCCAGAAAATTTTGCTATATCTTGTGTTTAGCTTGTGCTTATTTTGAATGGTGCATTTTCATCTTACCAAACAGATCGTGCATTTTACTCTTTAGATTAAATTACATCATAGTCTTATGATTTTTTATCGGTGGAAATTTAGGTGCAGTCGACCTTACGTGAAGTTAATATTTGAGAGTCGTTAGATAATTTGACTGATTTGACTAAATTTTCATCTAACGGCTCTTAAATATTAATTTCACGTAAAGTCAACTTCATCTGAATTTTTACAATTTTTTATCTATTTTCTTTCTTTTTTTTTGGGTATATATATATATACTAAAAGATTAGGGGAAAAGAATTCAGTTATTGAAAATAGAAAATTAAATTAAGGACCTTCTTTACAGAAATGAAATTGCAACCACAAATTTTTCATTTATTTTTTCTTCTTCTTAATTTGCGATCACAAAATATATAGATCCTTATATTCTCTAGAAACAATTAATATATTGTGTCAAGAAATTATTATTATTCTTAGTTTTTTTTTGTTATTAGAAATTATTATTAGCTAGCACTGAGCACCTTGCTTAATTTTGTGGGCTAGATTGTATATCCGTACAAAAGGCAAAAGCAATTATCAAACGTGTTGTATGCTTAATTTGTTTTCTTGTTCTTTTTTTTTTTCCGTTCTAATAGCAATTGATGTGAGATTAACTTTTCTTACTAAAACATAATTAAATTGATACTTTAAAAACTTACTAAATGATGTTAAAATATTAGTGAAACTATTTGGTAATATTGTGTATATAGACTAGTCCTGTATAAAGATAAACATTTAAGCGTTTAAAATTTAAATAAAAATATTTATATTTTTTAAATCGCTTTTAAAAGGTTATTGACTACTCTTAACAAATGGATTCCTTTGTGTTGATGATAATGAGTGTCCTATCTTTTCTAAAACAAAACATATAGAAGCTAGTACTATTGCTCCAATGGGCATAGAAAGAAGGCCCAAGGTCATGGGAGATAGCGGGTAAAGGTACCTGTCTTTGTAGACCCAAAAGAATAGGAATAATAATAAAAAAAACCCACCTGTCTTATCTCTAAACCAATTATTGTCGTGTCCGAAAAAAAAATATATTTTGTGACTATTCATTGTTATTACAAATTTTCATAAGATCTATTTTTCTTGGAACATTTTCCTTTTATTAATACTTTTAATATTTGAATGATAATATTATTCCGTGAGTGCAATTAGTTTGGCAAAGCCCATGAACAAGTTTCTTAGTTAAGCTGCTTTTGTTTACGAGAAAAGGACAAAACAAGCTACTGAGAACAAGATACAAAGGATAAAGACACAAATTTTATAATTTTATATTTTATTTGGTGATAAACTAGAATAAATTATGAAAATTTAATTTATTTTTTATTTAAAAAATTTGAGAAAAAAATATAATTATAAAAAATTTTACGAGAAAAGGACAAGACAAGCTACTGAGAACAAGATACAAAGGATAAAGACGTAAATTTTATAATTTTATATTTTATTTGGTGATAAACTAGAATAAATTATGAAAATTTAATTTATTTTTTTATTTAAAAAATTTGAGAAAAAAAATATAATTATAAAAAACTAACAAGAATAATAAAAGAAAAAATAAAAAATAAGTTATATCTCTTATTAGTGTTTCTGTGTCCTTTTTGTTAGGATGGACACAAAATACACTAATTCAGTGTCTTTAGACACAATATTTCTGTCTATATCTCATCTCTCAAACACGATTTTGTATCTCTATATCCAAATCTCAGTGTGTCCTGTGTCCCTGAAAACAAACACGCAGCCTTAGTTAACAGTAGAGTTAAAAGTAACGGAAGCAGTAACAGAAGGAGGGTGATCCGTTATTATGCTATCCTGTGTGTGAAATCTGAATTGGTAGGATTGAAGGCATGGCAGTGTTTTGTATCCAAAGCAACTTGTCTGGGTTGGCAAACCCAATTCCCTCAAGAAGAATTAGTAGGCGAGGAACCTTAGCTTTTGTCTCCTCCATTGTTGTTTCTTCTTGGCTTGGCCTTGCTAATCTCAATTCTACACCACCTGCACTTGCTCACAACCTGCTACAAGATGAGTTTCAGCAACAAGAACACCTTCTTGTGCACCTTTTTGAGGTCAGCAATCTACTACCTTGTTGCTTTATTACTTCTTTTGAATTTAACTTGGGGATAGATTATCACAGGAAACATCACCATCTGTTGTTTTCATTAAAGACATTGAATTGAGGATGCTGGATGAGGATGAGGATGCAGATGCAAAAGTCCAAGGCACTGGTTCTGGCTTCATTTGGGATCAATTTGGTCACGTAGTAAGAAAAGTCCAAGGACCGATCAACTTTGACAAGGAATTTCATTTCATTCTCTCTTTGATTTTCCTCATATTACTTCTTTTGATTCAACAGGTTACTAATTACCATGTTGTTGCCAAACTTGCTACTGATACAAGTGGTTTACAACGTTGTAAGGTATTTCATAATTCTGTTGCCGTTTTGGATTTAATTTGTTTGTGTGGTCAATTTCTAGCTATGTATCAAGAGTGTTTCCAATCATTCAAACAAGGTTTAATTATTCTGCTGGTACCTATAGTTCTACCAAATTTTTAATTATATTTTTTTTTTCTTTCAATTGGGTCTTCTAATTTTGTAATTACTTCCTTTTCATGTTAAAAATGTTAAAATTAACATAATATTTTTACTAAAATATATGCGGTCAAAGATTTAATTAAATTTTTAATTATAAATACCTTCAATTTGTAAAGAAATATTCAGTTAACTCTAATAACTTTTACACTAGAAATGACTTAATTACAAAATTAAAGCAGTGTAGGGACTCAATTGAAAAAAAAAAATATAAAGATCTAAGTAAAAAATGGTAAAACTATAAAAACTAACAGAATAATTAAACCTTCAAACAACCACCCTTTATCTGAGTAGCAGCACACCACTACTATTACTGCAAAATCATGATATTGTCTACAGGTTTTCTTAGTTGATGCCAAAGGGAATAGCTTCTATAGTGAAGGCAAGATAATTGGGTTTGATCCAGCCTATGATCTTGCTGTTCTCAAGGTACATTCTAATCCTTTTTTTTCCCTCAACAGTTGATTTCTTTATTTTTCAATCTTATAGGATTCTTCTTTATATGCCAATAACAATGATCCAGAGTTTCTTTTCTCTTGATCATGTTGATGTTGCATAGGCATAGCTGACATTTTTCCTTAACTTGAGGCATCAACACCTACCTTCTAAGGTTCTAAAAATTAACAGACAATAATTTTTCTATTTGCAGATTGATGTTGATGGGCACGAAATCAGGCCTGTGGTTCTTGGTCAATCTAACAAGTTACATGTAGGTCAAAGTTGTTTCGCAATTGGGAATCCTTATGGATATGAAAATACTCTCACAACAGGGGTAATTTTTCATGTTGTTTCCTAGATAGAACAAAATGTGTTGCACCTTATAGGTGTTACTTCATTGTATTGAAAGAAACGGATGTTATGATGGTGTATTGTGTGGTGTAACTTTTGCAGGTGGTGAGTGGTTTAGGGCGTGAGATACCTTCACCAAATGGAGGGGCCATTAAAGGAGCTATTCAAACTGATGCAGATATTAATGCAGGCAAGCAACACACCTCATTTTCCTGATGTTTCCAGTGCCAATGTTTGAATTGTGATGTTATGTATGCATGGATGGAAAACAGGAAACTCAGGGGGACCATTGATTGACTCATACGGCCATGTTATTGGCGTAAACACAGCAACCTTCACCAGAAAAGGTAACTGTTATGTGTATGCTATTCTTCACTAAAGTGAAAACTCAGGTGAAGTCGACTTCACGTGGAGTTGATACCTAAGAGCCGTTGAATGAAAATTTAGTCAAATCAGTCAAATCATCTAACGGCTCTCAGATATCAACTTCACCTGAAGTCGTGAGTTTCCACCTTCACTAATGTTCCAACTCCCCAAGAATACTTATTTTGCTATTTTTCACGCAATTTCAGGGAGCGGAATGTCATCAGGTGTTAACTTTGCGATTCCCATCGACACTGTTCTCAGGACTGTACCATATCTTATTGTTTATGGAACACCTTACAGTAATAGGTTTTGATCAACCATGTTCCATATCTTGTGTGACATTTTTTACAGTAATAGGTTTTGGTAACGAATGAATAACATGTTTGATTGATGTTCAAACAACAACCTTTACAAGCATGCTAAATTACTAGCAATATTAATCTCAAATATAATAGCATGACTTGAGGTGCATAAATCAACTATTCTCATGTATCAATATATCAATTGAGAAATCAACAATGAATGTGTGGGAGTTTTTCACTATCTTTCATTAAAAAAGAAATTGCTAATTGATGTCGAAAGTGAGTTGCTTTGTTAGAGGCAGGTATATGATCTATGCTGATTTTGTGATTTAGCACAAAATTCGACAATACAGATAGTTCGACTAAGATCGTTTGACCTAAAGGTGAGTCAATAATATGTAAGTCAAAATGTCATAGCATGTGAGTTGTTCCACGAGAATGTAGGTCGAAGTATCATAAGGGTTGTTCCATAAGAACTTAGCACAAGGATTCAACTTATCATAAAAGAAGCTGAGTCGATCACTTCTAAATGTTGAAATGAGTAATTAAACAAAGGTTTTATCCAAAAGCCCTTTAAGAACGTGGGACTTGAAGACTAATGTAAAAAAAGACACAGGACATCAACCTTAAAGTCAAGATTTTTCATGGTCAACCTTAAAGTCAAGATTTTTCATGGTCAAGGCAATATCATAACCTAAGAAATAGGAGGAAGTTAGCTCGTGGGAAAAAAAACACTGCAAATTTATCCTTTTGGACTATAAATAAAAGAAAGACATAGGTGAAAAAGAGACTTCAATGTGAACATCACACTATCACACAAAACTCTACAAAATCCAAAATTACACTGACGCCATAAATGTAAGTGTCCTGAAATTTACCTTTATTCTTAATTTTTTTCTCTTTTATTTTCAGTTTCTTTTGTTTTATTCCCTTTTCATTTCTTTGCGAATATTTTAATTTCTTTTATTTAGTTATTTTAAACTTTAATTTACTTGTTATTTAAATTACAGTTTGTATTTAGTTCTTTCTCTTCATGTTCATTTTATCTTCACATTGTTAATTTTCTTTTCTTTCAAGCATTTATTTTCAAGTTTTCACTTCATTTTATCTATTCCAAGATTTGGAGACTTAAACTAACCTATTTGGCTATAGTTTTAATCAAAACAAGATTTAAAGGGTTAAGTAGGGCATTGCAGTTTTAGGATATTTGTTCTGTGATTGTTAGTATCTTGTTTTGAATGTATTTACTTTTTGTCATGTAGGTGTTCTATCTGCACATGGAAGCATTGCACGCTTAATGCCCTTGCCCTCTGAAGTATTTTATCTTCACTGTTTAGTCTTATTTTATCACAACATGATTGCCACTGAAACCATAGTACCTAGTACAAAATTGAAGATCAAATTCTCAACCAAAAGGATAGAAGTTGATTCTGGAACAACATGTGAGGCTGCACAGAAAGTTTCCCTAATTGATCAAAGTGAGCTCTCTAGTACAATACCATTAATGAAGGACGTCTTAATTTGACTACAATTAACGATCAATAAAATGAATACAAGTAGAGTAGCCTCTGCTTTGAACATATATGCTTGCGTGACTCGCAAATTTAGCTGCTTCTTCTTAATAAATTATAATAGTAAAGTTTGAAGCAAGAGTTTTAATAAACATACAAGAGTAAAATGCAAGAAAGAGAAGACAATAATAACTAACTAAGTAAGAGATAGAAGGGACAACTGTTCGTCGATAGAGCAATCAACATGACACGTGGCGCGACAGGAAGGAGGAATGAGAATGAGGCCAAGGCACCTCTGTTCGAGGGGAGAGGGAGAGGATCGGCGAGTGGTACGATACTCGACGGCATCCTGGAGAATGATGTTGCCTTGCTTGTCGATGCAGTAGAATCCGCCCAAGAAGAATCTTCCATCCTTGATCCCCACCAGCATTCGCCGAAACAGCAGCTTCCTCGCCCGCCCAACCGCATCCGACCCTTCTCCAACTGCTTCTTCTTCCATCGCCCCCAACCACACACTATTTAGGTTTTCAACTAAACCACGACTTCCCCTATATCATTCTTCTTTTCGCAAATTACATACAACTCCCTTAACAACTTATAATAATTGTGTAAAATAATCTTATATTTTTAGTAAAAATTAAATTTTGAAGGGATAAAAATCTCTTAAGTTTTGTAAAAGTTTTTAAAACAGTCATAAATTTTGTTTTATTTCAATTTTTTTTAAAAGTCTTTTATTTGCATCAAATATACTCTACTCCGACATCTAATTTTTTGAAAAATTTAAGATCAATTTAACAATAATTTCATAAGAATAACCCTCAACACAAACAAATCAAGTATAATTTTCATGTATTATTGTTATATTGATCTTAATTTTTTTGAGAATTTAGCCATCAAAAATATATTTGAAGCAAATAAAAAATTTTTGGGACAAAATTAAAACAAAATAAAATTTAGAAGTATTTTTAAAATTTTTGCTAAGTTTAAAGGATAAAAATTATATTTTATCCGAATTTTAAGTAATTAATTGAAAAACATATAAAACCAAAAAATGGATTAATTAATAATGATTAGAACTACCGAGCGGGGTATTATAGGAAAACAACAAAATAAAGGAGGAAGAAAAGGTGAATAGATCCTGCCCTGCCTCCTAGAGAGATTCTCAGGGAAACAAGAAATCGAGTGCGTTTCTCGGCGAAATTCGAAACATCAGGGCTTCAACTAGCTTCGCTTCTTCTTCATCATCTTATCTTATATCTATTAATCAGGTACACAAGTCTCTTACTTTTGGTTTCACAAACTTCAATTTTTCTTAGCTCTTTTCCTTTTTATGTGAGGTTCCTTCCCCATTTAACACGCCATCTTATACCCTTTCTCTTTTCTTAAGCTGGTGTTGAATTATGCTCTCTCAATCTGTAATTGGTTCTTTTCATACGATTACACCCCCGGCCCCAATCATAGCATAAAATGTTGGATTCTCTTCACTCCACTCAAAGAGTGATATTTACTATACACCACTAATTTCCACATTTTCAGCTTTGCTTGTTTTCAATTTAAATATAATTAGAATAATTTATATGTTGGTGTTGCAGGCTCATCCTGCGGTGAATCATATTTTAATACCTTTACTTATCTATGTAAATCTGTTTAATTAGTTGGATTATTCTTTCATTTAAGATTGTTGTCACAAGGGTGGCATGGGAGAAGAAGTTTGGTGAAAGAAAGTTGCAGTATTTATTTACTTGGCTTTTTTCTCCCAGGAGTCTTACCGGTGGTTTGTAAAATGGGGGAGACTGGGAAACGATATCGCAATCAAAGGGACCATGATGGAAACGGGAAGAATCAAAAGCGGCGTCTGAATGACAAAGTTGAAAGGGGAAATGATGAATTGATTATCTATAGAATACTGTGTCCAGATGGAGTTATTGGGAATGTCATTGGTAAGAATGGAAAAGTCATCAATACAATAAGGCAAGAGTCTAGGGCAAAAGTCAAGGTGGTGGATCCATTTCCAGGTGCCAAGGACCGGGTTATAACAATTTACTGCTATGTTAAGCAGAAGGAAGAATTTGAGGTTGATGATGAGCTCAATAATATGCAGCCTTTATGTGCTGCCCAAGATGCTCTTCTCAAGGTTCATTCTGTCATTTCAAATGCCATGGAAGCCGTCGGAGATTCTGAAAAGAAACAGAAGGATAAGGAAGAATGCCAAATCCTTGTTCCATCAAGCCAGTCTGCAAATATCATTGGTAAGGCTGGGGCTACCATTAAAAAATTGAGGGTAAAGACAAGGACAAATATCAAGGTTATTGCAAAGGATAGGGCCAATCCGGCACACTCATGTGCTATGGACTTTGACAATTTTGTGTTGGTTGGTACATTTAATATTTTTAGTAGCTTACCTTAACAGTTTTCTTTGCTGATCCGTTAAACATTCTTAGTACTTTAGCTTTGGGATCTTACAATTTCTATATGTTGAATGACATTTCAACGTGGATATTTTATTTAGCTATTAAAACAAATTCTTTTGCAGTGAACTTTTACGTTACTTTTTGGCCTTACTACATTCATTTACCCCATTGTGAGTAGATTACTGGTGAATCAGAAGCTGTTAAAAGAGCATTGTTTGCAGTTTCTTCTATTATGTACAAGTTCTCTCCAAAGGAGGACATCCCTCTTGACACGACAGTACCAGAAGTCCCTCCTAGCCTTATTATTCCTTCAGACATTCCAATTTATCCACCTGGCAGACTATACCCAACTTCAGATCCTATTATCCCACCTAGACCTGTTCCTCAAATCCTAGGTGCAACAAATGTACATGATCTGCAAGGTTATGCTGATTCAGGAAATGCATGGTCTCTGTACTCATCTACACTTCCAGCCGTTTCTGATCCTGGTGGTTCACAATCTGAGGAATTGATTGTTAGAATGTTATGCCCCTCTGACAAGATTGGATGTGTCATCGGGAAGGGAGGGAGTATAATTAAAAATATAAGGCAGGCTAGTGGTGCTCGTATCGAGGTTGATGATTCCAAGGCTCGTTACGATGAGTGTTTAATCACTATAACTGCAATAGAGGTATACTATATCGGCTTCTTCCACTTGTTTCAATGATTGAGCATTTTCACTGAGATGTATTAAACATGGTAGAGTCTTTGATATATCCCTATTGAGAAAGTCTAGGGGGCCAGCAACTTTTGTGTTTTGTGGCCAGCACTTAACCATCAAAAGAAAAGTGAGTGATCTCCCACCATTGGATGTAATCTCACACCATTAAAAACACTATTGATAGCCAATTGATGGTTACAAAACACAAAAGTTGCTGGCCCCCTAGCACTCCTCTATCTTATTTGCATGGAAACGCTTAGACTTTTGCGTATTATCAATGTTTTATTTGTTCATTTTTATAAGTTCAATTTCCAAATGTATATGTTAGTATGAGAAAAAGGAAAAATCACATTAGACATGGGTATTGAGTTGAGGAGTTGCATGTTTGACATGAAAGCTGCTCCAAATCATTGAATTTCATGATCGATTTCGTGTTTGGTTTACCAGTTGTTGGAGTTTGTTGATACCTAAGTACTCTGCGTGCAGTAGGTTTTCCCATTATATGTTTGTGAGCTGTTGTTTCGTATAATAAAATGAGTAAATAGTCATGCAGTATGATTTGTATTTTGTAGTCATCAAGTGATCTGAAATCCATGGCAGTGGAAGCTGTTTTGCTTCTGCAAGGGACAATAAATGATGAAGATGACACCCCAGTTTCAATCCGGCTCCTAGTTCCATCCAAAGTTATAGGATGTATTATTGGGAAAAGTGGCTCAATCATAAACGAAATTCGGAAGCGGACTAGAGCAGATATTCGAATCTCGAAAAGCAATAAGCCTAAAATTGCTGATGTGAATGACGAACTTGTTGAGGTTTGAATTCTTTTTTGTTTAATAAGTTTTCTTGTCTACTTTGTGTATGTGTTTATTCAATGTTCTCTTTAGGTGGTTGGTGGAGTTGATTGTGTGAGAGATGCACTAATCCAGATTGTACTAAGACTGCGGGATGATGTATTGAAAGAAAGGGACACTGGCCGTAATCCTCCCCCTATAGGTTCTGAATCGTTTTATTCAGGTGGTTCTGTTCTTCCAGTGAGATCTGTCATCCCTCCAGTTCCTGATGTCCCTGCTCCATTGGCTTATGATCAGAGGACTGAAAGTGGAACTGGGCTAAACATGCTTTCTTCCAGCAGCCTGCATGGTTTTGGATCTTATTCGGTATGTTTTGCTGCTATTTTAAAATTCAATATCATATCATATATGCTTCTGATTTGAAGTTATTGGTTCAATGTATGGCTAAAATTAGTTATCATTTATTGGTACTTTACTGCTTATGATATCAAATATCTCACAAATCTTTATTTATTTGTTTGTCATTTTTTTAATGGTGAAATGTATTTGTTTTATTAGTTTCTTAAGATTGAGACAATTTATTTCCAATGTATATGATAATGGATTCTATTCTCTGGAGAAAATTATTATATTATGGACACTAGATAGTGACCTTGATTTATTGGTTCTGCTAAAATTTAGTGTATTTTACCATTGTTTTTAAATTTTATAGCTCCTTGGTCATGTGCTGGGATGGTATATCTGGATTAAAATATTATGTTATGATGATATGAATATATAGTGAAGTTGATGTAGCGAGTGCTGATTAATTTCAGCATTCTCTTCTCTTTTGTTCTTAGAGCTGTTCCTTTTATTCAACACATCCTTTCCACCTGTACTGTGTTCTCTTTTCTAGTACAAGAAGTTGGCAGCTGCATTAAATTCATTCTGTATTCTTCTTCTGTCTATTGTTAAATATCCACTCTCTATTTTTAGTTCTTAAATGTAGGCCACTAGCATCATGTATTGTTTGCTTCATTGTAATAGATGGGAGAAAATGGCTATGGATCTATGTCTTCGTATGGCTACAAGCTATATGGAGGGTTAGTATATAGTTTTATCAATGTTCTACATACATTTTTATACTTTGCAACTACGTTACTCCCCTTTTTATGTTAATCTGATTAATTCTTTTCAAATCATGTTTCTGCGCCTTCATTTGTTATACTCAGTTTGCCTCCTTCATCAACTATGGAGATGTTGGTCCCAGCTAATGCTGTAAGCAAAGTGTTAGGTAGAGGAGGGGCAAATATAGCTAATATTAGGAAGGTTTGTTCTCCAGCTCTGAATTCATTTTCTTTCACTGAATGTTTCAGTGAAGTAATTATTGTTTTGAAAGATGCATTTCTATATTATCTGTCATACAAAGGGGTTGGCATGTGATGTTGCAAGGTTTATCATCGTAGGATTTAATTTTGCTATTTTCATTTATTCTTTATTCAATGAAGATGCCTCGTATAAAAATTCATATTTCTATACCGGTCTACATGACCAAGTCATTTTGGTAATTAAGTTCAACCAAGGTGATCCAATAGTTTAAGGATTGATAACCAAAAATTTTAGTTGAAGGAGGAGGAGGAAAGGCATAAGAAGAAGAAAAGTCTTGGTTGGACTTGATTACAAAAATAACTTGTTCACATAGCATTTCTCTTTCTATACTTATCTTAGTGGCAGATTCCATTACATTGTCATATATATGCTGTATCATGTCGGTCCAACTTGCAAGAATGTAAAATTAAGAAACTGAGTTTCACCATATTAAGTGAGTATTGAGTTTTCGTAAGAAGGAAGCAATTACTTGTGCAGAAACTAAATGGAAAATTTATCAAGATTTCTCATATTTTTTGTCACACATCTGATGGACCATAAGATGTTCATACTCTCACTGTCACTCACTATCATATTAGCATTTAGTATTGAATACCAATTTCTTTGTGCTTCCGTACCCATTGTACCTGAATATCTTAGCAACTGGTGCCAATATGCTTCATTGAATGTGTATTTTATGTCTATTTCCTTTAATCCAGATTTCTGGAGCAACAGTAGAGATTTCTGAAACCAAATCTTCCCGAGGTGATCGTATAGCTCTTATATCGGGTACACCGGAACAAAAACATGCAGCTGAAAACTTGATCCAGGCATTTATAATGGCCACATAACCTGATGGAGTTATTTCTGGTGTTTTAAGATGAAAAATTAATCCTGAAGCATGTCCAGGTTCCTGTCCATAGTTCTTGTATCTTTGGTCTGGAATAGAATATTCTATAGGGTTCTTTTGCTGAACTCCTGTTTCTTCCATAACATTAACTAGCAAGATTCTGCTGGAGTATCCATGGCTAGGTCTGTATGTAGGAGCTATACTTCCTTTCATTTCTTTTTCTTAATCTATTCTTCTTCTGCGCTCTTGTCATAGTAATTTAGGATCTTTCTATCCATTCATGCTGTATTTCTGTTGACCAGTGTGAGACCATCCCCATAAACTATTGTCAGGGGAAACCATAAAGGGTTGATGTTTACTTTGTTCTGCTGGATCAACCTCTTATTCTTGTTTCTTGCTGGAAGTGTTTCTCCTAATGATGCTAATAAAATGCAGATTCTCTGGTAATCTCCTTTTTCTAACTCTTGCTCTGCAAGTACTTTGATCAGAAGTTGGAAAATTGCCTCATGAATTAGAGAATAATGCAGATAACTCTGGATCATTTTCTTCCCTCTGCTAGTATTTTCCATATCTTGTAATCCTAACGTAATGGTTTTTGCAACTATATATGATCATACATTTTTTGCTTGACTTCCGGCTTCTGGTTGTGCTTGTTATCACACTGAGCACACTCCGTTGTTTACCTATTATCTGAAAAACCATTAGAATTTATTTTGTAGAGCTTGTATTCGTGCTTTTCAGTTTTCACCTTAGTTGTCATGTGCCGGATGCCGCTCACAAGAAGATACTTTGTTTCTGCTGCATTTTATTGAGGCAGCTCATAACTGATCCAATGTGTTTAAAATGATATCAGTGAATTTCCTAATTTTATCGAATTAAATTCATTTTATGATCTTGACTCTTTATCTCTGTTGCCTGTGGCTTATCTACTATCCTGTTTGCAACTTAGCATTTATTATCTCAGATGAACTTGGATTATATGGTTAATCAAATTTTGGTGACCTAGAGAATATCCTATCTAAATTTCAGTGATTTTCCTAGTGGTAACTAAATTTGTAGGGAATAGATTCTTTCCTATCCTTAAGGTATCTGCTTATTTCTCAGATATTGCTTTTTGACTAGTATGAATAATCACCATCACATGCCATAGGATTAAATCATCCTCTTTCGATTGTCAATCTACTATATATCGGTACTCAGATCTTCTCTTGAGAAAGATTCACTCATCCAGTTTTTCTGCTGCTATGTTCAAAATCTACAATAAGACCAGTGTGCTCAAGACTTCCTTTCCTTTTCATCGTCGCAGAGCGCTGTCTAGCTTTCTTTACATAATTAGTAATCAGCTAGATATTTTTCAATGGGAAAATCATACAAAGCCAGAAATCCCTCCGGAAATATAATAATCCAACTAAGTTGGCAGGTTATGAGTGGTTTAAGTAAGATTGTTATGTTTCTCTCTACAATTATTATCTTTGCCATGGGTGTCCGCCAATGAATCGAGGCAGTGTAGCACTGCTCTTTCCGATGATTACAGTGACATTAAACTTCACCTTTCCTAGCAAATTGTCAGTATATTTAGTTTCTTCATTTTGTGCTAGTGTAGTTTCTAGATTTTGTTTCATAAACTCTCCCTATTCTCATGTCAGCAAAGTTATGCTGACATGTAATGTTTTTTATTTCTTTTCCCAATCCTTTTCATGTATGTTTGGGAGTTCTTCTGAGGTGGGAGTCGAGCCCTTAATGGCACTGAGAAAAGGGAAGGAGTGGGTGAGAAAGCCCTTCTCCTATTTGGGAGCTCCATGAAGACAAGGGACTGCAGTGCCTCCATATCTAAGCACCCACTTGTCCCTGCCACTCCCTCCTTACCTTGCCCTTCCGGCCACTGCTCCCAAACAAAGCCTTAACCCTTAAGGATATACTATACAGGTGGGAAATCCTCCCTGTTCTAGACTATGATAGATTCTAAGTTTACAATACCCCCCTCTCAACTCAGTATTATAGACTCTAGATCACTATCCGTTTTTATTATTATTACCCCACCATTCTTATTAAAAGGATGTCTAGTTTGAATTTGGTTATTGGGTGTAGGTCAATTGCAATTTGCAGCCATTGTTATAAGTTGATGTAGTTCAATAGAATTTGGATTGATAGTCATTCGCTTCAGGTATTTTTGTTTATCTTGGAGATGATATTTCCTTTATGAAGGGGGTATGGTTCATGGGAACTTAAGGCCAGAGATCTTGTTTGTTGTAACTATTTGTATATGAAATTACTTTTAGATTGTATATAAAATTATAAAGTAGTGTTAATAAATTCCTGTGCATACAGCTTTCTTCAGTTTTGTTTTCAACCAGGAATAGATTGTAAATATTGTGAACTGTGAAGGTAAATTAGTTTTTGCTTTTCTTGGTTACACTGCATTTGTTCAACCAAAAGAGGAAAAGAAACATGCAAATTGAACTTATTTGTTAACAAAGCAGAATCAGGTATCCATTAGGTCTGTTTTCTGCACAGTAGTAGTAGAAAGGTTGCATGATGATGTCACTTTGGCCGGTTAAGTTCATTTAAATACAATTCGAGAAGACAGATGTAGAAAATAAAAGGCACTTTTGGATTCTCTCCTCCTCCTCCTCCTCCTCCCTTGTTTGGGATTTATAAAGGGGAAAAAGTATCTTTTATATTTTACTATATTTTTCCTTCAAAATTTTATAAACAAGAAAAAACTGAAATATAAAAGTGGAAACTAAACAGGTCTTAAGTCTCTCCTCAACACTAATATAGTTAGAAAATGTTGGTGTATTAATGAGCATATCGTCCTATTTCTTAGTATTTCAGAAGAGCTAATGACAGTATTATTATGCTTCTGAAAATAGATAGTTAGATAGTGTTAGAAAAATTTCTCTCTTTTTTCTTCCTTTATTCAGGCCACATATTAGTGGATCAAAAAAGATAATAGAAGGATGTCTCCATTATAGAACCGAATTTTATTTGACAAAGATTTGAAGATTTTACTTGAAAAAGTGATTGTATATCGATATAATGTTCGTCATATGACTTACTTTCTAGAATGGGATATTTATGAGAATGACTTTCTCTAAAATTTAAACTTGTCAATTTCAATTTTCCACTAACCAATCCACGAGGACTTGGACCACACCAAAACAAGCAGGCAGGTAGATGAAGTAGTAGCTTCTAATCATAAATAAAAGTGTATTTAATGGCACATGTAAAACAGCTATTACTATTACTATGACTATTGTCTATTCATTTTCTAATGGAGTAGTATTGCATTAAGTTAGTGTCCTATAGGTCTATGGGACCTTGTGTGAGTTGTGTCGTTGATAGGAACTTTCAATTGCTCTCACATCTACTCGTGTTTGCATCAAGAGTTTTTTCCATTTCAATTCTTTTTTTATTGTTTGTCTTACCTAAAACTAAAAGTCTATCTCATAGATAATGTTGGTAGGGTCCAAATTTGGAACATTTTCTACCAATTGATCCGGGATATTTTCAATAAGTAAGGAGGATATTTGTTTCTCTCCCCACATTTCTCAAGTGCAAAAGTGCCTTTCAAGTATAAATTTAGAGTTCAACGTGACAGATGAAGTTATATACCATGTCCAAAATGAGTCAATTTTGTTTTAATTGTGTTATTACAAAGTGAAAAAAAGGATAAATTGTACCTTTCCAACTTAATATTAATTTTTTCCCAATATTTTAGAGACGAAGCGATGTGTTCATGTTACTTGTGACAGTGGATGCTGTCTCTGTATTCAAGTTTAGACTTGACCAACTGAATGTCACTTTAAGCCTAATTCTGACTTAAACTTTACAAAATCGCCAACAAAATGTCTTATTAGTTTGGTTTAAATAATGCATCATGAGAAATTAGCTGAGACGTAATACCTTAACAAAAGGTGAAAACTCAGGTGAAGTCGACTTCACGTGAAGTTGATACCTGAGAGCCATTAGATGAAAATTTAGTCAAATATACCTGAGAGCCGTTAGATGAAAATTTAGTCAAATCAGTTAAATCATCTAACGGCTCTCAGGATCAACTTTACGTGAAGTCGACTGCACCTGAATTTCCACCTTAATAAAAACTAGGGTATTAATTTCATCTCCAAAGCATACGCCACATTCCATATGTTCAAATATAATGTAGATAACTAATTAAGCATTTTTCTTGTCAAATATTCATGGAAGCTTTAGTTCTAAATTGATGGAAGGTGAAGGAGGGTTGCTTAAATGACCTTACCAGTTAAAATCTCTATCCCAATATTATGTCATTAACTCATAGTAGTTCTCAAGAGCTTTCTCCGCAATACCCCTAATAAATATTTTGAGTTCCAACTTCCAAGCATACCAATGAGAATTCATGCAAGAAGCCAAGTTTCAAGAGCTATTCACAAAGGGACCTACTTAGATAGTAGTTGTCTTCATTATAAAAAAATATTTTTTTTTTGTAAAAATAAAACATTAAATACCGTGCTGATTCACATTAAATGGCAGGTGAATTTCATTTGAAATGTAAAAAAGAGCAAATACTAAATGAAATAAGTAATAAAGAGCAAGTTAATGCTAAGATGTAAATATAACATGACTTCAACTATATGAAAAGGTGCGCATATACTTTTTAAAAGAGTTAAAATTCATTGAGATTAAACTATATAAAATGGAATTAAGACTTGCACGGTGACACAAATAACAATGTTAAACTATATAACGATGAATCTAATGACATGTGGGAATGTAGAAGAAATACAAACTAGGAGTTACGTTGACCATAATAATTTCAGTTCCAAAGATGATTGTATAGTAGTGGGGACGTAAATGCTGAGTGTCTGTACTTTCATAAGAGTACGGACGGAAATTAAAATCTGAAATATGAATCATCGTGAAAACTAGCAAATGGTAGTAGTAGATACTAGTGTGTTCATCAAGCATAAGCCATGAACGCACACATGCCAAAACGTGCGCGTGTGTTCCTACTATTTTGTTAGTAAAAATTTTGAGTGAATACTCAAAATAATCCCTAAAATTTGACTTCGATCTTAATTTTGTTGTCGAAATTTCAATTGATTTAAATTGAATCTCCAAATTTCACAAGATTACTCACGTTAGCCCTTTCGCTTATCTTCGTTACAGTGTACTTAATTGGAACGTTAAGTGATATGCTATCAATTTCTAAATAACGTTGTTTTAGTGTTGATGTCTTTCCCACTAAAAAGATACTCTTTGAGACAATAAGAGATTAAAACACAATTTCACCTCAGTTTCATGATCAAAACATGGAAACAGGGATACTTTTCTTCTGTTTTATTCTCTCACATATATAGTGGTGAGAAAGGTCAATGTTGCTATTGTAGATTTTCGAGGTTCGATTTAGTCGTTCCCTCATAAATTACAAAGAAAAGCATAAAAGGCATAAATCATACAAGAAAATAATTTATGAAGAAACGACTAAATCGAGTTTCGTCGAAGATCTACAATAGTGACATTGATATTTCTCACCACTATGCATGCGAGAGAATGAAAAATAATAGTCTCTCTATTTTAGTATTTTGATCATCAAAATTGAGGTGTATTTGTGTTTTAATTCCTCAAACGACGGCTCTAAATTAGGCACCAACACAAAAACGACATGGTTTAGTAACTGCCAACGTGTAACTTAGTATTTATGGAGATAGGAAAAAGAGTTAACGTAAAATTTAGAGGTTCAATTTGAATCAATTAAAATTTCGAAAGCCAAATTTCAAAGATCATTTTGAGTATTAATTCATAAAAATTTCTTGGATCCAAATTTGAATTATGGAGAAAAATGTTTATTGCACATGCCATGTGCCCATATGGGTTACAAAACATGCATTTCTAATGCTTAATACTAACAAGTTTTTAGGCCATCACCACAACTATATCCCAAGAAAAAATATAGAGTACCAATATATTATCTGTTAATTTATTGTCAATAATAATTAATTATTATATTTTAATTACAATTAGCATTAAATTGACCTAAATTAATAAAAAAATTGAATTATAAGGATTTATAACCGCGCCAAGGAGAGCTGCGGCGTGAATTCAGGAAGGTATCACCGAATCCTCTTCCTCAACAACCCCTAACTGCGTCGTCGTCACTCATCCCTGCATTCTCCCTCATCCCGGTATCAGTCGGCGTTGCATCCTCTGCCTCCACCGTTGTTGTCCCTGCACGACGTGCCAAGCATGCTCTTCACAGAGCCACCCGCATTATGCCTCCGCGTTCACCACGTCGCATCCCCTCCGCCCTGTCGTCTTCGTCATCATACCGTGGAGCCTTCACCACCATCGTCTTCACCGCCACGCGGAACTCCCTTCCCGTGGAGCTACCGCTGTTGTGTCGCGCCAATGGTTGCACTGCTCGGAATGTGTGCAGTGGTTCGCGTCTGCGCTGCCGCCGCGGCCTCCACCCCAACGATCCTCTGGGCAGTGCTGGTGCCCTCTGCAACCAATCGCGGTCGCCGCAATGGCCATTTTGTATGCACAATTGTCTCCTTTGCAGGACACAGCAGCACCTTTTCCTTGCAATCTGCATTGCCGCCGTTCACTGCAGCGCGTTTTCTCTATGTTGTTTTCATCTTCTCAATTTGATCAAAACATCTCCATTAGAAGACACATGTATAAGGAGACACATCCATAAAGATACATCTAGGAGACACAATCATAAAAAAGATATTTTTATTAAACACATCCACAAAGATACTTTTATTAAATACTGTCATAAATAAGAATTGACAGAAATTGGTAGAATCTTTGTTGGTTACGTAGCAAAAATTGATATCCCAATAACTTAAGATACAAATCAAATAAATCTCGCATTATTAATTACATTGTTTAGGAATAATGGTATATACTGTAGGAGTTGCTTTGCCCAGTTATTTTGAGGACTTAATGATTATCTGTCTGTATTTTATTAAATTACAAAATATTATACCGCACGTATACCGTATACGGCTATACGCATTCATTAAAATATTACCATTTGCCAATTGCCATACGCCCATTCATAAATAACAATCAGGGTAATAATGGTGATTTAATTAGTACAGTTAAGTAGTTTGTTTTACTGTACTAGTTTTCAAAACAAGTGTAGTTATTTGCTAGTTTTATTACTAACTTTTAACAGGTACAATAAGATTGAAAGCTTTATTAATTAGTTTATTGTACTGAAACAAATTCTTTTCAATTCTCCCTCGCATATTCTTTAATTTATTCATTTGTTTGTGATGTGTACTTGTGTGTATGTATAATTGTATACCAAATATAATAAAATAGCAAATAACATAGTCTTAATGATTTCAATCCATATATTATTGGTTGGTGGGAGACGTCAAAATAATAAAATAAAATTAGAGGATCAGATTCATTACATAATAACAGGGTGTATTGCAACCACGTTAGAGGGCTAAGATCGAAATCAGATCCAGCTCAGCACTGCAAGTCCAAAATATACATTGTCTTGCATGGATACCGTTTCATATAACCGAAATGGATCAACTCCATAGCTTTAATGAAAAGTGTAACATTAGTCAAGTACTCACGTAAATTGAAATGAAGTTTGGTAATAACAAATTATAAGTTCTTTCCTCCAAGTTAATTAAAAAATATATTTATTTAGTCTTTTTAACTTTTATTCCTTTAGGTATTTGATTATTTGACTTTAGTTATAGCCTGCAAATAAGCAGCAATCATAAATTATATTGTGTTATGATTAAGTAAGCTAATTGAAGGCTGTATGTGCTAATTAAGTTCATACCCCATTCTTCATATCCTAAGAGAGAGAGAGAGAGAGATACTACCTATACTTTTCTTATTTATATTTATATTATATAATTATATAAAGTGGTTTTATTACCCCCATGACTTTAGCAATACTTGAATTAGTCTAACATGTTGTACCCAAAAACAAAAATACAAATAAAAGAAAATAAACAAAATCGGTGGAATATACAAAGGTGAGAAAAGTTTACAGATTTTAGGTTGCATTTGTTTACAGAGATAGAAAACTGAAACAAGAACATAGAAATACAGAATCGTGAATGACAGAGAAGACATGAACAGAAACAATGTGTCAAGAGACACTGAATTAGTGTATTTTGTGTCTATCCTGACAGGAAGGATACGGAGACACTAATAAGGAACACAATTTATTTTTTATTTTTTTATTATTCTTATTAATTTTTCATGATTATATTTTTTATTATTATATTTTTCATCTCAAATTTTTTAAATGAAAAAAATAAGAATAAATTGAATTTTCATAATTTGTTTTAGTTTATCACCAAACAGAATACAAAAATACAAAAATTTGTGTCTCTATTTTTCAGTGTCTTGTCTTATCCTATTTTCAATATCTTGTCTTGTCCGATTTTCAAAAATAAATACAACCTTAAGGATTGGTTGGAGTCTATAAATATTATGAAGAATTGAAGAGTCAAATAAACATATAGTATTAGCAAGTAGCAAGTAGCAAGAAGCAAACAAGTTGAATGTCTTGACTAAAACATAGAACCAATTAGGAATTAGCACTTTGTGTGTTATTACACTCAAGCTATGAGAGAATTGAGGACCTTTTTATGTAACTACACTACACTTGCATCCAGAGTGATGGAACAAAGTCAAGAAACATCAGCAACAAGTTGAATTAAATAAATGGGAAAAAGAGATGCAACAACATGTCATCAACATATATATTGTCACAATTTAATTTGCTTTAAATTTGTCCCTTAAATCAATAACTACATCCACATTTGCTTTTAACCAGACAAGTAGGTGCACTTTGCTACCCAATTGCATATACACAATATATCATAAGAACTTCAACTTCTGTTACTTTATTATGTATCTACTTAGTAACTACCTTAACAACGACTGTCTTAGGGAATAATTTTCTTTAAAAAAATAAATAAATAAACTATGGTAAACGGTTAGCCTAATGAGTTTTTTTTTTCAGTATTTAAAATCAGGTTTTAAAAATTAGAACCTAGTAACCAACTAGAATCTTATTATTTGGAATCTTTCTCACTTATTGGCAAAATCTATTACCAAAATTTATATTGAAGAGTGCTATAGAAATCTTTATAGGTCAATTCGACATTTTTTCATTCTTAATTATCAGAGAATTTGGCAGGAGGCCATCACAAAGTCACAAGAGACATTCCAGTTAAAAAAGTCTATTTTTATATCAATTAAAATTTAGTCTTTATTTACACTAGTATTTTTAACAGGACCAAAATTGTCTATTAAATTATTTAGCACACATCTATATTTTATTTGTTTATAAAATAACATAGAATTAAACTATTATTTTTTCATAGAGTTTTTTCAGTCCCTAACATCTCATAGGCAACTCTCTAACAAAAACCAAGCAACACAAGAAGAAGAAAAAATTAAATAAAAAAAATGATGAAAAAAACGAAAAAAAAAAGGAGATAAATGATACAAAAGAAAAATACAAAGTAAAGAAAGGTGGCTTCTAGATGAAGTAAGAATTAAAATTTTTTCGGCTATTTTATTTAATATTTAAATAAATTTGGTCAATTTAAAATTTATTTTATTTTTTATTGTTATTGTTATATAAAGTATAAAAATACTCCTCAACAATTACCCTAAATATAAAGACATAAATTTACTGACACAAATGATGTGATCAAGAAGTGTCCTCTCTAATATACTTTGCAAAAGTGTTAAAAAAAATTTGTTGATTACTCATATTTTAATTAATAATTAAAATATTAATGTATATTATATCAAATAATTTAATTAAGTATATAAAGAATAAACTATCATTTCTATTCACAAAAGTTAAAAATATTGATATATTTATCTATAAAAAAAATTATTATTTGTACCCATAAAATATGAATTTCATACAACAAAATTATCCAAACACTAAAAAATCACATAAAAATCTCAAATTACCCTTATCATTATCGTTTTCAACTTTTCATTGAACTCAGAACAGAGTGCTACCACCTAATGTCCCTGTAACATATCAATTGCCAAACTTAAACAGGTTATGTGGAGAATTGAACGAATTGAACAATCTTCACTTGAGCCAAATTCTGAGAGGTAAGGGTAAGCTTGTTCTGTTTCATCTCTGTTTCGACGAGAGAGACGTTAGCTATGGTAGTTGCTTTGAAGTTTTGGCTACTGAGAAGCTAATGATGATGGTGACATTGCCGGCAACTTGTTGGAGTAGAAGAGAGAGTGAGAACATGGGATGAGTTAGGGTTCGGTGGAGGAGGTGCAAGACTGGTGAGTGACTCGCTAGCGGTAGTCTAGACCGAGAGAAAAAACGACTAGGATGGTGAGGGTGGTTCGAGTTCGTCGCAGATAGAGGAGACGATGGTGGTTCATGGCAGTTCTTGCTGCTGAAAGTGTGGATGGTGATGATGGTAGGGTTATGATGGTGGTTCTGAGATCTCTGGTTCTTGAAAAAGATAGAAGAAGGGAAAGAAGCGGATAAGTGAAGAAAGGAGGGGGCACTGCGACTCTAAGGTTGCTAGCGGCGGCGAAACAGGGGCTGGTGCGAAGGTCCCTTGGTTGGCGAAGACGAGACAAGAAAGGAGAGAAGGAGGGACCCACGGCGAAAGAAGACGGCAACGGATGGGGTTAGTGGTGGTGATGGTGGTAAGGTGAAGAGCAGACGAGGATGATAAAGTGGTTAGTTGGGAGGAGAAAGACGATGCGGATAATAATAGGGATAATTTGAAAATTTTATGTGATTTTTTAGTATTTAAATCATTTTGTTGTATGAAACACATATTTCATGAGTATAAATGGTATTTTTTTTCTATGAATAAATATGTTAGTATTTTTAATTTTTGTGGAATATATAAAGAATTTAAATCTTCTAAATTTTAAATTTTTATTTTAGAAGATAAAATATATCACTCACCTTAAATGATTTTTTTTATATTTTTTATCTCAATTAAAAAATAAATAATAAAATATTATATTTTATACTCTAAAATATATGATTTTGTATTTAGTTTTAAATTTTCACGTTGATTTATAACGTTGGAGAGCTCAAAGCATAGATTATGCAGCAAATATTAGTCATGACTATGAGTGACGGAGAGAGAGGCTCCTCTCTAGTGTATAGACTATAGCAGCAGTGATTCACCCTTTCCCTTTACCCTCTTCACTTATTCTACGCGCATCGCATAATATCTTTCTCTCTCTCTCTCGAATATATGTAGAGACAAAAGCAAAGCCGTGGATCTGCCTCCGACACCCACCCATTTCCACTTGCATCTCCTCCTCACAACTCCTCCTTCCTTCCTCCCTCTCTTCCCTAACCACCAAATCCCTTCAATTCTCCAACCCCATCTCACACCCACTTCCACACTTCTTCCCTTTCTTTCCATCTCTCAACAAATAATTAAAACCCTAATCTCTCTCCACGAAAACAATGTCATCCCTGCGCGCAGATCTACCCTGCCGGATCTACCCGGAGCCCGATTCCATCGAGATCGACCACTTCGACCGCCTCCCCGACTCCCTCCTCCTCCTCGTCTTCAACAAGATCGGCGACGTCAAAGCCCTAGGCCGATGTTGCGTCGTTTCCAGAAGGTTCCATTCCCTCGTCCCACAGGTTGAAAACGTCGTCGTTCGCGTCGATTGCGTCATCTCCGACGACGATTCTTCTTCCTCCGCCGCCGCTTCTGACAAATCCCGCGGCCCCTTCTCCAACCTCTTCCGCTTAGTCTTCGGCGGCATCGTCAAGCCTCTTCAAGCCCTGGGCCAGTTCCTGGGCCCAAAACGGGCCTCATCCTCTTTGGGCTCTTCATCCGGCCCAGGTCCATCGTCTTCCGCGTCTTCCTCGCTTGCCGTGGGCAGCGAGGACGACGGTGACGCCGATCAAGGAGGCGTTACCCACCACTCACCGACACAAGTCCTCAAGAACTTCAACGAGATTCGCCTCCTTCGGATTGAGCTCCCAAGCGGTGAATTAGGGATCGAAGACGGAGTACTCCTCAAGTGGAGGGCAGATTTCGGCTCAACCCTTGACAATTGCGTGATCCTCGGAGCTTCCTCTGTAATTCAGGCTAAATCATGCGACAATGTCGCTTCTGAAGTTGTTGGCGGCAACAATGGCGAAGACAACGGAAGCATTCCCGATTCGTTCTACACAAACGGAGGGTTGAAGCTTCGCGTGGTTTGGACCATAAGCTCTTTGATCGCGGCGTCCGCGCGGCATTACCTTCTTCAGCCGATAATTTCGGAGCATAGGACATTGGACAGTTTGGTTCTGACCGATGCCGATGGTCAGGGAGTGTTGTATATGAACAGGGATCAGCTTGAGGAGCTCAGAGTGAAGCCCCTTTCGGCTTCGTCGGCTTCCAAGAGGACCCTTGTTCCGGCGTTGAACATGAGGCTGTGGTATGCGCCGCACTTGGAGCTGCCTGATGGGGTTGTTTTGAAGGGCGCCACGCTTGTCGCCATTAGGCCGAGTGAGCAGTCGCCAGCCCCTGCTGCAAAGAAGGAGAATTCTGATGTTTCTTGGGTGTCTACTGCTTTCGAGGAACCGTACCGGACGGCAGCTAGGATGCTGGTGAAGAGGAGGACTTACTGCCTTGAAATGAACTCTTTTTGATTGATGATTAGATGTTGGATCTTAAAAGGTATAATATTTTTGGAGTTGCGTATTTGAGTTTGTTGCTGTTGTGAAGTTGCTTAATGGTTTTGCACTAACTGAATCTGCTAAATCTGTGTTTTTGGTGGACTTTGCTTAGTGATTGGATGTAATTTTTTTTGCCCCTGCAATGTAATGCATGTTATATTTCCTTTTTGTCCAGGATCTCTTTAACTCAGGTTGGTAGCTTTATTGTGATGGCCTAATTGTATGTGTGATATTGTTTGTTAGTGGCTTTAGAAGTGATAGAACGATGATGTACAATTTGTTAGGGTAGTTAAATCTAATATGAGCTGACTGAACAAGATTTGCATCGAGTTTGTCTCCCTATTATTATCTTCTAACCTTGTGATTGCTTGGATTTCCAGGGAATGCAGAATCAATTGAGAAATGTTGAGTTTCTCTGGTATAGAAGGGAATCAGAATACACTAATTTTAGTGAAGTTGAGGCGCCTTCAAGTCCCCGGCTTCTGAAATTGCAGCCGACATTTGAGTAGTTGTTAAAAGGAGCTGCAAATCATTCACCTAATATAATGCTATGAACTGAAAAATATGAATGCATCTGCTGGTTGTTTTAATTTGAGGCAATGCTTGTAAGAAAAGAATGCATACTGCTGCAAAACTAGGGTGATGGTCTTGTTAAGAGCTTTGGATTTGCAATCATTTGCTCTTTTTTTTCTTCTTTTCCCTCTCCTCTCTCTGTGAATATCTTAGGTATCAGTTTGCTATGCTTTGTGATATATTCTTCTAAAAGTTAAATGAGCAAATTTACTTTGCTCTTCTGTAATTTTAAATAACTTCTGGATGAGTCAATCATCATACCAATGCAATACGTGTTCTGAACTTGCATTTGAGTTTTGACTCTGCACTTCTCATGAGGATTTGATAGGATGTGTTTAGTTTTCAGTTAGAAATTTTCACAATTATGGCTTATGCAAACTGTAATATTTGCTAATGAGAAATGTTTTGACCAAGCTATGATTAGTTGGTTCAGAATAGTGTATGATTGATAATGGGTAGTAGCATAATTTGCAAGTTGAGTGAGTAATTGGTGTCCTTTGTTGCGGTACACGGTAGTGGATGAAATTGGTTAAAGCTAAAGGGTCACGTGGGGTGAGTTAGCCACAGTTGTGATTGTAACTTGTTGGATGCTTCGTGTCAATGGCTTAATCATGTGGCTTTTAATTTTGGTGAGTATGGTCCCCCAAGGGATAGGTAGTGGACTTTAATACACAGATAATAAAGCTATTATGTATGCAACTCACTGCGTGCATTTCTCCATATTTTATTTGCAAATTTGTTGATGTGGATCTTTTCTAGGACTCAGTTACAGTGGAGCCTAGGCTGGTTTCAGCTCTGTCACAAGGATGTCATCATCATCACTTGGTGGCATTATTATTCAGATTGTTGCGTTTCAGCTATTATTTGTTACAAAATCAGTTTCACCTTTCACTAACTTGCAAACCGACACCAGTGACCCTTCTAATGGAAATGGAAAGAGAAAGGGTAAAGGGTGGAATCCAAGATCTTGTAGATTCATGTGGTATCTTTTTGCAATATTATAATGATGTGGATTGTCGAGTATTTTTATACGGGGATGACAATGAAATTCTTAATTTTAACAATAGTTAATGTTGCATACAGTCTTCCGATGATGTACGGAAATATAGTTTCTAAATGGGAAGGGCATCTTTTAGCCTATTCACATGAACGCTCTTAGGTTGTGGCTAAATTCAAGGTTTTTTCAATTGATAATGATGGAGATCACTATTGTAAAAGTAGCCATCCTTTTAGCATATCCATGGATTATCATTTCTAATCATAGATCTTTGCTGTTCTAAACTTGATGCTAATGATTCATTTGATGAAACTCATTGATTTATCTAGACCAATTATTTATTACTTCATATGTTCTCTTTTTACATGCATATATATATTAAGCGAAGCACTTATCAAAACGTGATGATGAATTGATGATAGATAAAAGAAAATGAAAGAAATATCAAACTAAAGGAATTTCTGTTATACTTGTATATTTTGGTGACTCTACACAACTTGTTGGATTACCATTGTTAATTTTAGTGACTAAGCTACACATAACATGGATATAATGACATGTTTCAAACTTCCAACCAGCAAGTGGGTCAAAGTTATAAAGTTCTGTTTTGAAGGTTTATACCTTGTATGGAAGTAGGATGATAAAATGGAAATTTGAAGAATTGAAGGCAAGTTTGGTGCATTATAGAAAAGCATGTGTCACTCTCAATAACATAATAAGAGATAAGGTCAAGGCTATATATGCCAATACAAAACATGGATTGAACAAATTTAAGAGGCCATCAAGAAGGTTGAGCTTATTTTGAGGCCCTTAATTAGTGCACAGGTTTAGCTTTTCTGTTAAAAATTTGATTAGTCATTGTCTAGTGTCTACAATGACCAGTTTCCCATTCCATTAAGATTTAGACACAATGGAAGACATGAATATGTGGGTCTTAGAGCTTTGTTTGGTCAATTACATTACATATTCACCTCAATCTTGTTGCTTCCTAAACTAGCCATTATTGTAGATATTCAGGAGGCATTGGAATTAGATTCTTAATCTTCATATTCAATTCAGCCTCAAAATGTTAGTTAAGCTAGGCCCTCTTAATAAATGTTGCAAAATTTATTTCTAATAAAATGTTGTTATATACAAGTGCCATAATTAAACTTCCAAGTTTTATGAATTTTATTTTGAGTTGGTGAAAATATTTTTTTCTCAATTTTGTCATTAAAAGTCAATGATATTCTAACAGGTATTCATGTATTATTAACTTGAAAGACAAGGCTTACTTTAATTTTAAAGGGAAAAAAAAAAAGAAACAAATAGTATCCCTAAAGTTTTATGACTTTTATTTGATTGGTTTATTATTTGCCTGCTACTTAAGTTTCATGGCCAAACCGAAATTGCAGGCACATTACAGTTGTGATGACAAGGAAAGGGTGCTTCTTAGAACCAACCTCTGTTCCCTTTTTTTCTCTTAACAATAATTCACAAAATTAATAAGCTTATTATTATATTTGGCTAATTAGCTGGTTGTGTTTGTAACTTTATCTGTTTGTCACATGACTCAGGTACCTTAGTTATGTAACACTTTAACAATCCACGTGAAATAAGTTCTAGACTTTTAATTTATGACTCACACTACAAGAAGCAACAGCTCTTTGTTGTTATGATGTTGCACTGATTTATTTGTTTTTTCATTACATGTACATTGGTGATTTAATATAATTAGAAGCCATATCTTATATATATTATAATTGAAGATGTCTCCTTCTATTTTATTCTTCTCTAATGTCTTATATTAAATCTTAAGAATAGGTACATTCAAGTTG
Source organism: Arachis duranensis (assembly GCF_000817695.3). Taxonomy (NCBI): domain Eukaryota; kingdom Viridiplantae; phylum Streptophyta; class Magnoliopsida; order Fabales; family Fabaceae; genus Arachis; species Arachis duranensis. The sequence continues at coordinate 1,255,118 of NC_029781.3, read as the reverse complement.
GGGAATAAATAATATAGGGAGGGAGTATGGGACACACCAAATTTTGTGAACAAGGTCCCACATACTAATATTTATGCCGGTAGAGTTTGTGATAAAGAGGAAGTGGAATCATTGGACAAAACTATTATTAATATTACCTAAGCATGGTATTGACTCAAAATTGATAAATTTTAGAGAGTACTAGTAATAGGGTTATACTATCTAATAATTGCATCTGGAAATTGGAATCATCACTATGCCCATCTTTTTTGGAGTTTTTTTTGTGTTTTTTTTTTAAAGTAGAACTTGGAAAGACTGAATATGAATAAACTTTATAAGTTTTTTATAGCTTTTGGTCTAATTGCATTTGAAGTAGCTTCCTTCTTTCAGTTCTTTTGACTTTTAAGTTTGAAGTTATTAATTGTAATTAAAGCTTAAATAGCCTAAATTATTATTTTAATTACATTGGCACCTATAAAACAGGGGATTAACTTTACTTCTATTGTAATTATTTTAGTTTCATCCTTTTTTAATACTCTTTAAAAAGATACTACTATAAGGCTTAGTTAGATAAAATTTTTACTTTTCAAAAGTAGTTTATAAAAGTTAACTTTTAAAAGATGGATTTTTAAAAGTTGTAGCATTTATGTTTGGTAAATCAAATAAAAAATAGTTTTTAATAAATACAAGCAATATCAATTATGTTTGGTAAAATAGCTTTTAAAACTTAAAAGTACTATAATGGATATAAATGTAAGCGTTAAATTTAAAAATTAGTTAACATATGAAGTTATATTAGACTTTTAAATTTTGAAAAACACAAGCCAATTTTAAAAAGTTCTATTTTAAGTGCTTTCAAAAGTATTCCGATCTTTTAAAAACTGCAGGCACAAGCACATGATTTTTTTGATTTACCAAACATAAAATAAGAAACTTGAGCTTTTAAAAAGCACAAATACCTCTTCAAAAAGTTTTACCAAACTAAGCATAAGTGTCACCGTGCTTAAAATTGTTGTCATTACCTAATCTATTGATTTAAAATAATTACAAAGTTTATCATTTTATGTTATTACTTTAGTTCTTAAAGAAGATTATAAAATTTGTCTTTTGTGTTATGATTTAATTCCTTTAAAATTATAAGATTAACATATAATAAATTAGTGATACAACATTTTATATGGACTAAAATGTGATTAGCCATTAACTGTTTTCTTTAAATAAGACCCGTACCCAATTCCTTTCTTTCATTTTCACAGCACGCAATACGCATCTATGCAATAGAAGCCTTTAATTAATTTCATTAGCATCTCCTAAGATTTGTTAATAATAATGATGTTGAAGTTTGCAAAGAAATTTGCACGTATCTCTAGGCTCTTGTTTTTTTTTTCCCTACTTTCCATGTTTTAAGCTAAAGCTGCTATGATATGTCAATTTAAAGTGAATATTGCCATCATTGATTATTCCTTTTTCTTGCCTCCATTAGGCGAGTGGTGGGGTTGGTGAAAATTCTCTAAACAAAAATCATTTCTAATACTTTAGAGAATGTAATAACTTGTATGCACATGCATCCTGTAATGTCACAAGCTTGAAGATGAAGAGATTGCATTGCATTTGCAAAACAAGTGAAAATTCAAGGTTTTAGGGGGGAGGGGGGAAACCAAAAGTGTATGCTACAATTATATCAACTAATAGTTCGAAGCTTAATTTCTTTCATTATGAACGATATATTAATATTATAAGTTCAAATCAAATAAAATTAGTGAAATGAAAAGAGATTAAGAGCTCGTTTGGAAACTTTAGAAGTAACTTTTTTTATTTTTGACTTATAAAAAATAGTAGTATTAATGTCTGGTACAATTTTTAAAATCAAATTGTAACTCTCTAAGAAGCTATTTAGGAGCTTATAGAGAAGTTAAAAAAAATGAATTCTCTCATAATACTTCTATTTTTCATCATATTTCTATAAAATAAGTACTTTTAGAATTAAAAATTCAAACACAAAATAATTTATTTATAAATTATTTTTAACAGAATCATTTATTATTTAAATTATTTTATTAAAAAGAGTTTAATTAAGTTAATTATCCAAATTACTAAATGGTGAGGTCAACCACAAAATTAAGTAGTACATTTTGTGTTCCCAAAACAAATAGTGGTGCATTGGGTCCAAGACAGAACAAAAAACGTTGTTAGAATATTAGATCTAATCGATAAAAAAGAAACATTTTATGAGGCCCATTTAAGGTTGTGGCCTTGTTAAGAGGTTGGATGGAAAATCCAATGATGATGCCCCAAAAGGTCATGCCTTGAATAATTAGCAAATTGCCATGGAAAAAAAAAAAAAAACATCATCGTCAAAAGGCAGTTTTGGTCTTCCTTTTTTTCATAAATTTTGGAAGATATTAGCACTCTTAGTCTTAGGTCTTACCATCTTTGAAAATTGAATTAATTAGGGTTACCTCCTTACGGTCTTTTGAAAATACCACACCTGCCCAATAATTTCATTTCAAAGTGGATAGCAGATTTACTTACATTTTGGCTCCGAAGTTTAACTCACCTTTCTCTTAACATTAACATACAACGTGATAACTTTTCTCATCTTGTAATTTTTATTAGAGTAAATATCCATCTAAACCCTGACAATTATCTCGAAAGAATAACGAAGTTTTAAAAAAGAATACATCTAATTCAGCTTCTGATCCTTTTTTTAGACTGATTAGACTCTATAAAAAAAATAATATTCACTTTTTTTACACAGAACTAATCAGTCTCATAAAAATAAATTTCAAATATCAGATTAGATATTTTTTATTTAAAGTTTTATTATCTTTTAAAATAATTATCAAAACTTGTTTTAAATTTTTTTTATTACTATTAACCTAGTTTTTTCTATGATGCAGCCACACCAATAGCATAGAGATAAATTATATGTAACATAGGAAACAGGTTCTTAAATTTTCTAATGAAATCTTTGACATTGTGACACTGACAACTGACAACCAATAGTTCATGAAAAAAGTAAATAAATTTCATGACGCTGACCTAGGTAAATGTATCAATATAATGTTTTTTATATAAAAAATAGTGTTTCATTTAATTTGGATATTAGGGAATGCTTCAAATTAGAGACCCCTTAGTGAAAGAAGAAACCTAATGCCACTCGAGAGGTTGGTAATTTTTTAGGTGTACAACAAGGTGGGAAAATGGTTATTAGAGGGTGGTCATTTGATACATTATTCATTGATAATACATCTTAAAGAATAAAGTATTATTTTTATTTTTATTATTTAAAATAAATTTTAAAATTGTTTTTAAAGTTTAAATTATTTTATTTAAATTTTTAATATTTTAAAATTGATTTAATATTGTCCTTTTATTAGAGATCTATTAACAAAATTGACAGCGGGATAAAATTGAGACGATTTTAAAACATTAAAAATTTAAATAAGATGTAAATGTTGGAGACAAAAATGATATATAAAAATAAATTTTAATTTTATCCTTCAATAATATTAATATTTTACGGTACATAGTTATTCAATTATTTTTTAATCACATCTAAGTAAATTACACTTAATCACATTACTTTCATTTTAAATATTTTTTTATAATTTTACTTAGATGTGATTAAGTATAATTTATTTAGATGTGATTAAAAAATAATTTAATAATAACTATGTACCGTAAAAGATTGATATTATTAAATGATAAAATTAAAATTTATTTTTATGTATTGTTTTTGTCCTATTTAAGTCTCTAATATTTTAAAATTATCTTAATTTTGTTTTACGGTCAATTCTGATTAACAGATATCTAATGGCAAGACAACATTAAATTAATTTTAAAATGTTAAAAATTTAAATAAGATGATTTAAATGTTAAAGACAACGTTAAAATTTATCACAAAGAAAATATTTACTCTCCATCTTAATTATGTCTTTTGAAATCAGCACGCAATTCAAGGTTGCGTATGTCATTTGAAGCATTTACAAGTTGGAGTGCAACTTTGGTGGGAACCATTTTTGACCAAATAACAACAACTAGTTATATTATATTCAATTGTTAATCAACGACTAAGTTAGTTTATATAAATTGTGGCTGCATTCAGGGAAGTGCTCTCATTGAATTTCTGCTAGCTAAATTGATGTGGAATTGTTATATGATATAAGATGCAAATGACTTACAAGAAAATATATTTAAAAATTCTAAAATATTAGAATTTAATTTTAGTACACTTAATAGAATAAATTTAGTTTTTATTTGTCTTAAAATTTATTATAATAATATTTCTTTTACTTTTAATTCTACAATATCCTACGAACATAAAAGTAAAAGAATTTATAAAAAAAGAATTTAATTTTAATATATTAATAATATAAAATATTTTATACAGTAATTTAATTATGTCTTTTTTTAAATAATTAGTTATGCGATTAATATAAAAAGTAGTTATTTTTATTATATAATTAAATAGATTTAATTACTCTATTGGTCTTTATAGTTTTACGAAATTTTCAATTAGGTTTCTATACTTTTTTTTCTTTTTAATTAGGTCCCTACACCAATTTTTTTTTCAATTAGGTCCCTCTTAATAATAATTGGCTTAATTATACAGAGACTAACTTGGAAAAAAAATTGGTACAAAGACTCAAATAAAAAGAAAAAAAATATAGGGACTCAATTGAAAAAAAAATTGGTATAGAAACCCAATTAAAAAGAAAAAAATATAGAAATCTAATTGAAAATTTTGCGAAACTATAAAAATCAACAGAGTAATTAAACCAATTAAATATATTTATAAAATTATTTTATCAGAAGAAACAATAATTTTGCATGGCCATTGGAATCTTATCCATTAAAAGGAAAACCCACCAATCAATAGTGGCAATAGTTTTGGAATCAGTTCAGTTCAGCTTGATCACACTACCCTACATAGTTGATAGTACATACATCCTCATAAATTCTTCTACACTCAGTTTGTCCACGTCGTAATTATGAACCTTAAAAGTTGGACTATTCATTACTACACTATAAGATAAAAAATGTTACTTAACTTATTTATATAGTACAGGTAATGAATAATGCCATTTTAATTTTATTATTAAAAACTTTATAAATATTATTAGGATTATTTTTAACTGAAAATTCTTTTGATAAAATTAGAGTGCATTTTACTTACATATATATCCCATCATTGTATGTATATTTTATGTTGTTAATATTAATTGATAATAATCTCAAGCCAAGACACCAAAAAAAAAAAAGGATAGTTAGTAATCACAAAACGTTAATTTTTGTCACGGACTTACTTCAAAACACATGTCCCTTGTTTTTTTATGTGACCTATAATGTGTGTAATAAAATAGGGTAATTCACGTAAATAAATTAACATTTATCTAATATTCCCAAAATGAAAAGTGTAACATAAATTATTCCAATCATATTTTTATGTAGATCAAAATAGATAGACTAGATTTAGTTCTCAATATAAATCGAAACAGTTTGATTCGATTTATACATATTTACATGTTGTGATAGTAAATCTAATCAGGCTATTTCGATTCATACATACATACATGCTGTCTTAATAAATCTAATCGATCTATTTAGATTTCCTAAGATAGTATGCATGCATGCATAAATCAAAATAATCTGATTAGATTTACGTTTCGAATTTTAATTTGTAATTTGAAAAAAATGACTAACATATTATATCAACAAAATTATCATAATTTATGAAATTAAGTATAAAAAGTTATTTTCTTAAAATATCAATATAGTCTACCTCTACTGTTATTTGAAATCATCTATTTAAATAATTCAGTACAAATAAATATAAAAATGTTAAATAAATTTATTAAAATAATGAACCATAATCTCAGATTTTAACCAAATTTCAACTCTTCAATATGATTATTGAATCAAATTTTCAAATCTCTTTATTCTTTTTTGGTTTATAATAACCATTTAAATCTATCAAGTTAATTTAGTATATGATTCATTGAGATTAAATTTGTTATGTTTTATCTTAAGTATTTCATAATCGATCTATATTTATATTATAATTTTAAAAATTAGTTCAAATCAATTGATTGATCAACCGAATTAAAATTTGATAAGTCTAGTAATTCAATTAATAAATATAACTGTTTAGATAAAAAGTTATTATTGCATTGTTCAATTAGGCGAGAATTATCTAGTAAAATCAAATCGAAATTCAACCAATTTTTATAGAAGAGCCAAAAACAACATTGTTACATTCATCAAAAAACAAAACATAAAGCTCTAATTTTTTCCTAAACTCAGTAGTCAATATCTTATTCTTATAATTTTTTTTCATTACTCCTTTGACAAAGCAAAATCTTCTCATATGCTCCGTTTAGCCACCGCTGTCGTATCTGTTCAAAATCGTTGTATGTTTTCACTGTGTTCGTCTTTGACACTATTTAAAATCGTCGCCGTCATTGCAACTCGTCTCTCTCGTCATTCTTTTGTTGCATAATTGCTGTTCTGCTATGCTGGCTCTATTTCATCGCTCTTCAGCACTTTTTTACTCCAATTTCGTCGCGCTCCAACCTTCATTTTCTTTAGTTTCGCAATACTAACAACTTAAAAATCTTAAACCAATTAAAATAATAATTACAATAAAAAAATACCTTCTAGGACACAGATGTGAGAGGGCACGACCGAAGGTTGGACGCGACAAAAATTGAAAAAGAGGTGGCCTACAGAACTGAAAATTTTTTTTGATGAAAAAACAAAGAATACATTCTTATTTTATGAAGTAGTTAAAGAATAATAAATTAAAAAATACAAAAAATATTTTGTCTCTAAAGCTTACACTTATGAGCTATAAATTATATATAATCTTTAGTAGCATGAAATAAATTATAAAAATTTCTATCAATATTAATTTTATTATTTTATACTAATTAATACACATGCATATAACAAAACTATTAAGGTAAATATTATATTTATAGTTAATTATGGGTGATTGATAATTAATATAATTAAAATGATTGATAATTACTATAACTTTTATTAAATATTGATTTTTATATAATTATAAAAAGATAATTTTTAAAATAAGTTAAAAAAAGAGTAATAATGCATCGAATCAATGTTTTGGGTGCCAGAATATTACTTGTTTAGAATAATATAATGATCTAATAATGATTATGATTACACCCTGAGGGCTGAGGGCAATAAAGCCTCCTTGACTCGAACAGAATAAATAAAGCTTTAATTTGTTAATTGATTTTTGAATAGAAAGAAAAGAAGAAAACGATTCGTAAGCTGTGACGTATAACACGTTGACATGTTCTTCCAACTGAATTAGAGTGAAGACGACCACTCTTCTTCTTCCTTCTTCTTACAAATAAATAAATTGTGTGTTTCTGAATCTGTCACTCAACTTCACTCGCCCCACTCACCAGGTTTGTTAGATTCGCTTCTCTCTTTCTTTTTCTCTCTCCTTCCTCGCTCACACTTTCTTGTTCTTTTCGCCCTCCATCTTATCGTTATTTACTCACTAACTTTTTTCCTTTTCCAGAAAAAGCTAAATCTGATAACTTTTGTGTGCGTGTGTTGGCTTAATCTTCACTTCACTTCCAAGTAAATATACTGCAACTGATGATTAGACACTAAAACACAGCAATAAGAATCTTATGCTTGAATTATGCTTCTGTTTTTTTATTTTTTATTTTTTTTTGGGGATATGCTAAAACAAATTATACTGAATCTGATGGAGTAGAGCGATGGAATTTGATTCTATACATGGAAGTTTTCGTCTTCAAAGTTGGTATCTTTTGTTTGGATATCTTCTTACTATAATATTCATGACGGTTTTACTTACATATTGAAAATTGAAAGTGTAAATGCTTGTTTTGGATTATGCACTCATTCGAGGCGCAGCTGATTCTGATTGGTTATTGGGTTTAGGGTCTCCTCTTGCTGCCAAAGGAGAAAGAGGGGAGCTTTTTGTGCTGATGCTTTTTGCTTGAACTTCTCCAGTAAAGAATTTTATAGCAATGGCTTTTGAGCCATTGGATTGGTATTGTCAGCCAGTTGCAAATGGAGTATGGACCACAACAGTTGACAATGCCTTCGGAGCTTACACTCCTTGCGCGGTTGATTCTTTGGTGATCTCCGTTTCTCATTTGGTGCTTCTAGGCCTGTGTGTCTACCGGATATGGTTGATTAAGAAGGATTTCAAAGCCAAAAGGTTCTGCTTACGGTCAAAACTCTATAATTATTTGCTTGGGTTGTTAGCTTTGTATTGTGTGGCCGAGCCCTTATATAGATTGATTGCTGGACTATCAATTCTAAATTTAGATGGTCAGACTCAACTTGCGCCATTTGAGGTGAGCTATAATTCTGATTACGCATATGCTTGTATGACTTGATTATTTTATTGTATGAATTTGCATGCTTTTGAAATCTCAATGCTTCCCCTTGTTCAATATGTTTGCATAATCATTCTTTGCACACTATACCTTTCCTTTCTTGTGGTTAATCCTTTCCTGGCAGATGTTGACTCTGATAAATTTAAACGTGTAATAACATTTACAGATCACTTCACTGGTCATTGAAGTTCTTACTTGGGGTGCTATGCTGATTTTGATTGGCGTCGAGACTAAAGTTTACATTTACGAATTCAGATGGTTTATCCGATTTGGTTTGCTTTATTCTATTGTCGGGGATACTGTTATGCTCAACCTTATCATCTCTGTGCAGGAGTTGTATAGCAGGTTTGACTGTTTAACCATGCCGTATTTATCGTACTAAGTGACTCATTGGGTGATTATGACATGATTTAACCATGTCATCTTGTATTTCAGCGCTCATCTTTGTTTTTCTCAATCTCATATCTTTTACTTCCTTTTTACAGGTCAGTGCTGTATTTGTACATAAGCGAGGTGGTCTGCCAGGTATATTGTGCTCTTTAAGTTAATGTAACCTTATGATAGGTGATAATGCATTTGTTTTTAGTAGCTGGGTTATTGATGCATAACATTATGTTTGTTTATTGGCTCTTGCATAGCTTCCAATGAGAAAGCTGTATCTAAAGTTGGTAGTAGCCTTTTTTAATCTGTACTGGGTTGACATTCTTACAAATTTGAGCTTTCTTATTTGATTTATTGTATAAACTTGTGACATATTGTACAAAGGAACATATAAAAAAAGAATACTGTAAATTGTTATATACTGTGATGTGCTGACATAATATAGTTAGGTGTATTACGCATACTTGTATTTTCATGATAGTAAATTGGATCTAGGAATGCTTGAACAGACCCATCCTAAAACTCATGATACACACTGACCAGATAGTACACTATATAATTCCAGCTGATATATAGATGTTAATCATGCCAGGCTGTTTTATTCCTTTCTGCCAATTGCCTGCATAAAAATTTCTGCTACCTGCCTTTGATGTGTTTGGATAGTATTCTGTTTTTTCGCTATCTATTTTGAAGCTGATTATCTAAAGCATTAAATTAGGTTGCCAATATTTGGTGGCTGCATACAATCTTTTCAATTCTTTGTTGCAATTTGTTTGAGTGAAACACATGCATTGTATAAGGTGTCTCTTTATCATTAAGTCTATTATACTTAAAGGTTGTCTTTATGGATTTTGTTTACTATTGTAGTCAAGTGGTTTGTGTGTGTATGTATTGTTTGTTTTTATTTTTTTAGTATATACTTGTTTTCTTCCAAACAAATCTGGGCGTCTTGCTGCATTTTTGAGTTCATCCTCATTCTAGTGATTTTATTTTTTCTGTTGCTGCTTTAGAGAGTATCTATTTGTTCCCATCCTTTTAATTTACCCCAGTTGGAATATATGGAAACATCTATCTAAAAGGATAAATAATAAAGAAATAATATTTTGTCTCTTCTACAATTCCAGGCTTTGTTTGGACTACTTTTGCTTGTGTATATACCTACTTTGGATCCTTATCCGGGTTATACCCCTGTTCGGAGTGACTTGGTTGTTGATGCTGCATATGAAGAACTGCCCGGAGGAGAGCAGATATGTCCTGAAAGGCATGCAAACATATTGTCAAGTATGTAAAATTGTATTTGCACATAGGATATCAAGGATACTTTCAAAAATGTTATAATGCTAAGTGGGTTAGAACTTTGAAGTGCTATGTTCTGGGCTGATTGTGCTATAAATTTTTCTGTTATTGCTGCTTCTGGTATTACATTTAGCTAACTGAAGTAAAATTTGCCAAGATATGCTGTATGTGATTAGGAGTCCTGGCTTTTATTTCTTGTGTTCATTAATTTTGGAGGTAGCATAGTGCAAATACCATTCATAGTAATATCTTGCATGGATCCTCGCGGTTTCATTCTTGTTTCTTTTTCCTCATGCAGGAATCCTTTTTTCTTGGATGAATCCTATCATGAATCTAGGATATCAAAGACCCCTTACAGAGAAAGATATATGGAAGTTAGATACATGGGATCGGACTGAGACACTGAATGAAAAGTATGAGTTTTCACTTTGCTTAAGCTTTCTTTTGGCATTAATTGTTGTATTTCATGTTTGCTTTATAGTGCCTCTTGATTCTGTAGGTTCCAGAGATGTTGGGTAGAAGAATCTCGGAGGTCGAAACCTTGGCTTTTAAGAGCATTGAATGCAAGCCTTGGTGGGAGGTATGACCGATTTGTGTTGAACATGATAGAGTGTAGAAGATAGACAATGTTTTCTGGTGTTACTTTATGATCACTTGCATAAGTTGAGAGTTGAGACCATCAATAATGGCTCATAATGAGAGGGCAGATATTGAAGTAAAATGGTGCTTGGCACTGATAAGTTAATCTTGGCCGACAAACTTAGACTCTATCGTCTGTGTAGTAAAATTAGTTCGTGATGATGAAACCACTTATTGTACAATATATAACTGAATGTTCTTTACTTCTTTTTTTTCCTGACTTTGTTTATTTTTGTTCATGTATCTCATTTGTGTTTATGCGTTCATATATCTTTGTGCTTCGGTTTTCTTGTGCTTTACAGGTTTTGGTGGGGAGGATTTTGGAAGGTAATGTTCTATTTCTTTTGTTTATATAATCATTTCATTTGGTCGCTTTCAATATTTACATGAGTTAAACTTTGCTGTATGTCAAAATGCATTGTCAATTTTAATATCTTTGTTAATCTGTTTACAATATGTAGATTGGAAATGATCTCTCCCAGTTTTTGGGCCCACTAATATTGAATCAGCTGCTAGAGGTCAGTTACTGTTTTACTGAAATCACTGGTTAACCACCTCCAGTACAAGTTATAGTGCTCTAACAAATTCTTCATTATTATTTTGTTCTAACAATTCTCTATCACTTGATGTGTCCTATTAATTGCCTGCAGTCTATGCAAAATGGTGATCCAGCCTGGATTGGATACGTTTTTGCCTTCTCAATATTTGTTGGAGTGGTATGATACAAAATCTGATTAAATTGTAGATGATAATGTTGTATTCTTAATTTTCTGTGATTAATGATACCGCTGGTTGCTTCATATTCAAGGATTTAAATTTGAATGTGTTTCTTGTACCCCTTTTCTAATTGCTTCTGCATAGTTGGATTGCTGATAAACATTGAAGACGCCATCCGTTTTTGAATAAACTAGGGCAAATAATTTAAAACATATGTAGATTTTACTAATTAGGATTCTTTCCTATCTGAATTTCTGTTTGATAGGTCTTTGGGGTGTTATGTGAAGCTCAATATTTTCAGAATGTCATGCGTGTTGGATTCCGGCTAAGATCAACACTGGTAATTTTATTATTGTTTCATTTCTTTGTGTCTTAGATCTTTAATTCCCACCTAGTAGGTTGTCAAAGAATTGCTTGACCTAAAAGCTTAACTCATAAAGTTAGTTGCCAACGATGATTTTATATGTGAAATCCCAATAGGCTTGGAACAGAATGTCTTACATGCTGAAACTAGATGCTCAAACAAGTAGAATTCATTGGTCACTCAATCACACTCAAAATACTGAGTTTGTTATTCAATTTTTCCCCTTTTATTTTCTTTGTTGTAGGTAGCTGCTGTATTTCGCAAATCATTAAGGCTTACCCATGAAGCTCGAAAGCAATTTGCATCTGGAAAAATAACCAACTTGATGACTACTGATGCCGAAGCACTTCAGGCATGGTTTCCTTCTATTGTCTTGTGCCACAAACATTCTCTGAATATGTTTGATGCTTTAATACTACTGTTTTGCAATTAACGTCTGGGTTTTTTTTACCCAAACAGCAAATATGCCAGTCACTTCATACTTTGTGGTCAGCTCCGTTCCGCATTACCATTGCCATGGTTCTTCTTTATCAACAACTAGGTGTTGCTTCCCTTTTGGGCGCTTTGATGCTAGTCCTTATGTTTCCATTACAGGTACAGGAGTTCACCTGATTTCTCTAGTTTGTTTTATCCCGACATTGCTTTGAATCTATTAGTTAAAATGCACTCTTATTACAGTATACTGCTTCTGTTCCTCTCTGCATATCTTTTATTTTCTAGTCTCTTTGCATTAACGTACTGAGGTGGTAATGGATATAACTTTATTTTTTGAGAAATTCATTCATAAGCTAATAGTCTGGGTTGTTAACCATACTGAAAAACTTGAATTAATTTTATAAGATTCCCTGAACTTAATGTTGCATTTTGTGGGAGCAGACATTTATCATCAGTAGAATGCAGAAGTTGTCTAAGGAAGGATTACAACGTACAGACAAGAGAATTGGCCTTATGAATGAAGTTTTGGCAGCTATGGATACTGTAAAGTATGTTCTTTTGAACTTTATAATAATTTATTTTTAAATTTAAATATCAAGTTCTAACCATTCTGTTGTTGGCTTTTCTGACATGGCTTAGATGTTATGCATGGGAGAGTAGTTTCCAGTCTAAAGTTCAGAATGTCCGAGATGATGAATTATCATGGTTTCGAAAAGCATCATTACTTGGAGCGGTATGACACAAAGCCAATATTTAATATTCTTGTTTCAATCATTTTTTGGACTTCAGCTTATTTATCTTGGCTCCTTTTTTCAGTTTCCCTAAGAAATTCATGTCTGTATTGCATTCATGTGCATCCATTAAGATAGTATAATAGAACGAATGGTGGCCTGCACTGTATTAAGATGGTGAAAGTAAAAGGATAGATTTAACTCTAGCCAAATCTATCAATGTTATAAATCTAATTTAGATCAAGTACAATACTACTACTAGTAGACACTTAAGTTCACTGGTAATGGCTGTCATAAACATAGTAGAATTCAACTGACCTCATGATGCACTTTTGTAGACTGACCTTTCTAAATACCTATCAGAAACTAGATAGCTGCTTCATGAATGTGGTCACCATTTTATTTAAATCATATTCTCTCCAATCATCGTGAACAAAAGAAAATGCTTTATTTCTGATATTTGCTAGCTTTGCACTGTTTGAATTTTTCTTGAAATTCAAGTGTTGAGCATGGAAAACGTAAATCCAATGTTACAACTTTTTCTCATGTTCTTACTGACTCCAGCTGTTTTTGTTCTAATTTTTCTTTTTTGGCAGTTAAATGGATTCATACTGAATAGTATTCCAGTTTTTGTAACTGTGATTTCATTTGGAATGTTCACCTTACTTGGAGGGAATTTGACACCCGCAAGAGCTTTTACATCACTTTCTCTGTTTGCTGTGCTTCGGTTTCCTCTCTTCATGCTTCCTAATATTATAACTCAGGTTATTCTCCATTGTAATTTTCTTTTGTTTTGTTGATTTACCAGCAGGATAATGACATAATGCACCCTTCAACCAAATCCACCGCTTGAGCCAGGATTACCAGCCATCTCGATCAAAAACGGAAACTTCTCCTGGGATTCCAAGGTCCATGGTCTTGTCATTCTATGCTTGCATATTTCATCATTCTGCATAGTTGACTTGCACAAAGGACATCTGTTCATCATTACCTTTTTGCTGTGTGCAATTTTTATCTTCTATGGCCAGAACTGAAATGAATTGTATGATATTATTGTACTCGTATTATATATCTTCCTGGTAGCTCTAAATCTCTTGTTTTCTTTATTCAGGCAGAAAGGCCTACATTGGCAAACATAAACTTGGATATACCTGTTGGTAGCCTAGTTGCAGTTGTTGGAAGTACAGGAGAAGGGAAAACATCACTAGTATCTGCAATGCTTGGAGAACTCCCTGCAGTTGTAGGTTCAACTGTTGTTATGAGAGGGACAGTTGCTTACGTACCCCAAGTCTCTTGGATTTTTAATGCAACTGTAAGTTAATAGTATTCATAATCATGTATAGTGATGAACATGCTTAATAGTTCTTAATTTTTTTAACAGAACATATATATCTATTGCTATTGGTATGCTCAGCTGATAATTGACTCATACAACTGTTTCTTCAGATGCATTACAAATGACCACTTCCACAAGCACTATAATTTTTCTCGTTGCTGCTACTATAACCTTTTAATTCGGAATTATGGTTTGCATATGAATTAGGTTAAAAAAGAGTTATGGACAGATACTATATTTTTCAAGTTTATTTCAAGCTATCTTTTATGTAAGTTGTTGGGAGGAGACATTGGAGAGCTTATCCAAGAGATCTTGCTATCTTTTGAGAATTTCATGTAATCTTAAAATCCGGCGACAGCAAGATGATTTGGACAGGGCTCTCACTTTTCTGATGCACGTGGAATAATTTGTGTTCCAATTCAAAAAATATAAAATTAATCTGAAAAAATTCAAAGTCGCCGAAAATTTCTTACTAGTTATGAATTGATTTTATGGTTTTGGTAAGGGTAACAAGGTTCAAGGCTGTTAGCATGCCATTATGATACGATATGTGGCTTATAAAAGTTATTTCTGCAGGTGCGAGATAATGTTTTATTTGGTTCTGCCTTTGACCCAATAAGATATGAAAGGGCAATAGATGTGACTGAACTACGACATGACCTTGAGTTACTGCCTGTGAGTATATGCACTACTTATTGCATTTAAGTGGAATATAATGTGTCAAATTCTTCGTTAAAAGTTGGTGGCATTTGCTTGTCCTTTCTCTAACATGCCTATCAATGACTAGGGTGGTGATCTTACCGAAATTGGTGAAAGAGGTGTGAACATCAGTGGTGGTCAAAAGCAAAGAGTATCCATGGCTAGAGCTGTCTACTCCAAATCCGACGTGTACATTTTTGATGATCCCCTTAGTGCTCTAGATGCACATGTCGCTAAACAGGTTATGCTGAGTGATTCTACTTTACATACCTGTTGTTATTAACAGAATGTTTTCTATACGCAAGATATGGTACATATTAACATATACATGTTTGTACTTTGCAAAGTTACACATTATGAATGATGCATGTGATTGACTGCTTCAGTATTGCCTTTTAACTTAGTCTACTGATTCTCTAAATCCGTTCTTAAAATTCCTCCAACAATAAAGAAAAAGGAGAAAAAGACAACAATGCTGCTAAGGTAGAAAAAAACATTGCCTCATGGAAGAGGCACACCTAAACTATCCAAGTCACAGAAGCCTTGCAATGCCTAATCTTAGTACCTTTGATCATACTTTCTAATAGCGAAATAGTTGCTGACAATGTTCTGATAGTTGTTGGGTACTGTATGCAATTGATCCCCCGTTTATTGCTGACTGTAAACTGGGTTCCATTTATTATCTTAACGTTGTGTAGTATTTTCCACTGCATGTCATTTCAGGTTTTTGATAAATGCATCAAGGGAGAATTGAGAGGGAAGACCCGAGTTCTTGTTACAAATCAACTGCATTTCCTTTCACAGGTGGATAGAATCATTTTGATCCATGAAGGTACTGTGAAAGAGGAGGGAACATTTGAGGAGCTCTCTAACCAGGGGCCATTGTTCCAAAAGCTTATGGAAAATGCTGGAAAGATGGAGGAGTATGAAGAAGAAACGGTAGATACTGAAACTGCTGATCCAAAGTCCTCTTCAAAACAGGTGGCCAATGGAGAACTTAATGATACTGCAAAGAGTGGGAGTAAGGCAAAAGAAGGAAAATCTGTCCTTATTAAACAGGAAGAACGGGAAACAGGTGTTGTCAGTATGAAAGTTTTAGCAAGGTAACATGATTCATGCAAATAGTTTTGTATTGATTGCAATTTAGTGGTTTGTAATCATTTACTAACTACTGGATGTCTCCTTTTGATACCCCTACAAATTGTTAGATGTGCTTATGCACATGCACAAACATTTACACTGTGAATATGCTTCTTAATCGCCACTGCCATGCTCTACTTATGCATAATCCTGATGGAAATCTATTGGAAAGTGTATTATTTTGCGAATTTTATGTAGTGATCCTGTTTTCTTGGTCTTTTTTCCCCATTTGCTCCTCTTTTTATCATACTATCTTGAATATTATTGTTGTCCTTTCAGATACAAGACTGCATTAGGAGGTCTTTGGGTGGTTGTAATACTCTTTGGATGCTATTTCTTAACAGAAGTGTTACGAATTTCAAGTAGCACATGGTTGAGCCATTGGACTGATCAGAGTGCTTCAGTGGGCTATGATCCTGGATTTTATAATCTGATATATGCAGCTCTATCATTTGCTCAGGTATAGCTCTCTTGTAACATGACTGAAGAATATGGTGTAATTATTCCTTTTGCTTAAGTTCTCTTTCATTTCTGTCACATCTGTATCAGTGCAGTGTCTGCTTTTTGTCCCATGAGAATCCATGTTACTCTAAATGCCTGCATTCCTACTGAATTACATCTATGGAATATGATCATTTGGTATTTTTCTCATTATTTTCCCTTTCAGGTTATGGTGACTTTAACAAATTCTTATTGGTTGATCATATCAAGTCTATATGCAGCCAGAAGGTTGCATGAAGCCATGCTTCACTCCATATTACAAGCTCCTATGGTTTTTTTTCATACAAATCCACTTGGAAGAGTAATCAACAGGTTTGCAAAGGATTTAGGTGACATTGATCGTAATGTTGCCCCATTTGTCAATATGTTTCTGGGTCAAGTGTCTCAGCTCCTTTCAACATTCGTCCTGATAGGGATTGTCAGCACAATGTCCTTGTGGGCGATAATGCCGTTGTTGGTACTGTTTTATGGAGCATATCTCTACTATCAGGTATTGACATTGTTTTCTTGCTTACACCGGCTTCTATTTACTTTCTGAAACCCTAAACGGTATCCGGCATTAGATAGTAGAACGTATGGATTTGAAGTCTGTCTAAATATACTTTGCTTACATGCTAGTTTTCTGGTGATGTAAAGCTATCTTATGTATTGTAGAAATTGAAATACAAACAAGTTTGTAGGTCATACATTTCTATCGACATATGAAAAATGTTCCTAGTGATCTGATTTAGCAAAGCTATCCATTTAGGAAAAGCTCAAGTTGACATATAGTTTTTAGTATCCATCATCAATAACTATGAAGCAGTTTGGTCTAATTACCTTTTATATCATAAACCAGCCTTTGTACCTATTGCAATTATTATTATTATTGTTGTTGTTGTTGTTGTTGTTGCTTTGCGATGGATGATTGTTACTAAACCAGCATTTGTACCTTATGCAATTTTGCTATGGATGATTGGTTTAATGCACTCAAAATCTGACCCTTATGCGAGTTGAAATAATTTCTAGATTAGGACTGTTAACCACGAAAAGATTTTTAGTAGTGTATTTATCACTAATTCTTTGATTTTTGTTCTGGTTTTCTCACAAATTTCAGTAGTAGAATTCATTATTCTGTTTGTGAAATTGAATTTTGAGGAACTCATGTCAGCATCATTTTATTCATTTATAGAGCACCGCCCGTGAAGTAAAGCGCTTAGATTCAATTAGTAGATCCCCTGTTTATGCACAATTTGGAGAAGCACTTAATGGTCTATCAACAATTCGCGCTTACAAGGCTTATGACCGCATGGCTGATATCAACGGAAAGTCCATGGACAACAACATACGATTCACTCTGGTGAACATGAGTGGAAATCGATGGCTTGCAATTCGATTGGAAACTCTGGGAGGTCTCATGATATGGTTTACTGCAACCTTTGCGGTAATGCAGAATGGGAGGGCCGAGACTGGTGTGCTCAGGCTTGCTAGTTTGGCTGAGAATAGTCTAAATGCCGTTGAGCGTGTTGGCACTTATATAGATTTGCCTTCAGAGGCACCATCCATCATTGAGGATAGTCGCCCCCCTCCAGGCTGGCCCTCATCTGGATCAATCAGATTTGAGGATGTTGTACTTCGATACAGGCCTGAACTTCCTCCTGTCCTTCATGGCTTGAATTTCACAATTTTTCCAAGCGATAAGGTTGGCATTGTAGGAAGGACAGGAGCTGGAAAATCTAGCATGCTTAATGCTTTATTTCGAATTGTGGAATTGGAAAGAGGAAGAATATTAATTGATGATTGTGATATTGCAAAGTTTGGGCTGGCTGATTTGCGTAAAGTTCTTGGCATTATACCACAGTCCCCTGTTTTGTTTTCAGGTATTTAAAATATAATATTTTCTATCGTATTTTCATATTCGCAACTTAGGCTATACGGATTCTGTTCTTTTGTTTCCAAGTTACCAACTGACCTGAAGGAAGAGTATGTTGAGCAATAATGTTGTAGAATGGACTTATTTCTTTTTATTATTATTGTTTTTTTTTTTTTACTTATGGTAAAATGGACTGTAGATCTTGAATTTTTTAAAGCTAAGAGATCTGTTTTGGCCATAAGTGGAAAGAATCTTTTGGGCAGGAATGGAATTCTAACTCCTTTTAGAGCCACATATTAAAGGTTATTGATCTTTGATTTTTATAAAATACAGTAAGGGAAAAAAAAAAACGAATGAGAAAATAAGGATAAATATGTCAACATGAAAGTCAAGAAATTCGTTGATCTACTTCAGTGAAGATTGGAATACTTGTGATGTCAAAACTGGAAAGCAATAATACGTGATGGTGGTGTTGATTTTTATAATTTTTACTCTCTAAATTGTGAAGCATATTAATCTTTGAATTAATGTAATTGTATTTATATTAAGCTTAATTTAAATTTTTGTAGGAACTGTAAGATTTAATCTTGACCCTTTTAATGAACACAATGATGCTGACCTCTGGGAGGCTCTGGAGAGGGCACATTTGAAGGATGTGATACGGAGGAATTCTTTGGGGCTGGATGCTGAGGTAAATTATGATTTCTTGATTACACTGGCTTTTTTTGTACAGAACCATTTCTATTGCTGAGTATTTTTACAATGGTCAATAAGTGATGTTTTATTGAAAGCAATATAATATTTATGAAAAATGTTCTTTGTTTAGGTCTCTGAGGCAGGCGAGAACTTCAGTGTTGGGCAGAGGCAACTGTTGAGTCTCTCTCGGGCATTATTGCGTAGATCAAAGATATTAGTACTTGACGAAGCCACTGCAGCAGTAGATGTTAGAACAGATGCCCTCATACAGAAAACAATTCGAGAGGAATTTAAATCGTGCACCATGCTCATCATTGCTCATCGTCTTAACACCATCATAGACTGTGATAGGATTCTTTTGCTTGATGGTGGTAAGGTAAGCACTGTATTTAAATGGTACTGCTGGTTAAATCTTATCATATGGTTATCCTTTGGCACTAATGTAAGTAATACTAATGCTAATTATACAACATAAAATAATACTGATGCTAGCTTCTTATGTTTAAAGGTTCTTGAATATGATACCCCTGAAGAACTGCTATCAAATGAAGGCAGTTCGTTCTCTAAGATGGTGCAAAGTACAGGAGCCGCAAATGCCCAATATCTACGCAGCTTAGCACTCGGGAGTAAGTCAGATAGGGAAGAGAGTAAGCATAATGATGGCCAGAAAAAATGGCTTGCTTCGTCTCGCTGGGCTGCTGCAGCTCAATTTGCCCTTGCCGTCAGTCTCACCTCATCACAGAATGACCTAAAAAGATTGGAAGTGGAAGAAGAGAATAGCATACTCAAGAAAACAAGGGATGCTGTGATAACTTTGCAGGGGGTTCTGGAAAGGAAGCATGATAGATTGATAGAGAAATCGAGGAATCTTTAGACCAATACCAAATATCCTCAGACAGTTGGTGGTCATCACTCTACAAGATGATTGAAGGTATGTATAACTTTGTGCCATCTTTTACATAGCCTTCCCTTGCAATGAAATTTTTGAAAGATTAAATTCTGAGACCACTTCATTTTTTGTCCATGAATGCATTATCCTCCCTCTCCTTTTTCTTTCCTTTTTTTCTCCTATATATGTTGTCTCAAATATTTCTAAGTTAGAGATAACCCTGGAAGATATGGTATCAGAGCTAAATGAGCTTAAATTTCTAAGATTAAAGAATCTCAGGATTTTCAATGTGGTTGGAGATGAAGTGTAAGCTTCTCACTGTGTAGATGATGTAATTGCATGTCTTTTTCGTTTTTGTAGGTCTTGCAATGATGAGCAGACTGGCCAGGAGCAGGCTTCATCAATCAGACTTTGATTTTGATGATAGATCAATTAACTTTGATCAAGTTGATATGTAGCCAAAGCTGCACTGTTATATATTACCACTGCTTCAAAATAACTGTTCATTTGGACAAACAATTATTGTGAATTGCAGGGAATATAACATGTGCCACAGTCCCACCAACTGACTCCCATACCCAAGGTTGTGCTAACTCTATTTTTGGCAATAGCTCCATCACTTAGCCATGAGACCTGAGTTCGAAAATGCAATAAGTTTCATTTTGATCTTAATCCAGAAATTAACCCAATTTCCCTTATCATTTGTAATGTAATTTTTATTGCCCAAAATATATTAGGGAAAAAAAAAATTATCTTTTAGGTCTTGAATACTTGTGTTTGGATTTTGGAAAAAGATTCTCTAAAACTAAGTGAGAATATAAAATGTTAATTATTCTTAAATCAAGGTAATAAGATTTACATACGATGAAAATTATAAATTCAGTAGTGATCAAATGTTTATTTATTTATTCTACTAATTTTTTTTATTTTAGAAAAATTTCCTTTTTTGATCATGTTATGCCACAAACTTACACTAGTACTGTTATATTCAACTATTCCAAGCATGTTTCAAAATCCCAAATCCTCGTCAATCAAGCAATTATACTCAAATGTCTTACATGGAATGGAAGACGAAAAAGAGTCTCTTGCTTTTAGACCCGGTGTGTGAAAATTACCTTTATATTTCCATTTTTAGAAGAGCCAGATCATCTTAAAATTTGTTAAACGCTAGTGTTGTATAACTTATTATTTCCTAATAATACAAAATAAAATAAAATAAAAGAATGAGTTGATAGTTAAATTAATCTTTGAAGAATGGATTATTTTTTAAATCAATAATACTAGGGAGCTAAGATGGTTTCAGCCAAAAACTAGCCAAATGCCTTTGGGTGAATCTAAAATCTCTACGTGGATGGTGTTTATACTAGGCATTAGAATGTTTCTTTTCTTTGTAAATTGGATGATTCTGAATATATTTTCTGATTTATCATGTTTTAGGCATTTGGAAAGGGAAGGGGATGAAGAGACGGAAATTAATTGAATCAGTTTCTGTAATTCACATTGCAATGATATTGAACGTATCTCCTCCTAATTTGAATGTGGTAGAATATTTAATAACTAATATTTTAAATCATAAATAAATAAAACTAATTACTATATTTATAATTAATTAAGATATTCCATTCTTGGTTGATTTGGAATTAGTTCATATACTTTTTCTTTTTAAATTTATCCACGATTGAAACGTTAATTATTTGAACGTAAACAACAATCAGCCCAAACAAAATACAAAGATAAGCTCATTCACAACAACAAACCCAACCAACCAATTGTTAATTCATTGAATAAATTACTATTTGTACCCATAAAAAATACAGACACTGATAAATTTACATATGTAAAAATAAAATGACAATTGTAATTACGGAAGATGACTTTCGTGTGCCAAGAGTAGCCTAACAGACTAATTACGTAACCATCGTGTAAATCATGTTGCTTGTATGCGAAGTTTGTATTCGTAGGTTTTGATGAATGACAAACCAACAAACGACATGAAAAGACAAACCAACAAACAACTTGAATGAACAAGCATGAAGAGTTGAAAGCAACACAACAACAACAAGAAACTCAAGTCCACAACATTTGAAGACAAGTATAGTGTCTTAGGACTTAGGTAACTTCTTGTTAAGAACCAATTGCTAAATCTCTCAACACACACTCACAAAATGTTTTGATGCACATCTTGCAATTTGATGCTAGCCAAATGGTTTAAAAACTTGTTTTTCAAAAGTACAAAAGCATAGGAATTGACTCCAACAAGTTTGAGATCAATCCTAAGCATTTTGAAGTGATTTTAAGCCATTCTTTAAGGTTTGCATCGATGCACACTCATCTTGCATCGATGCAAAGCATGCAACGACTTGTTGCATCGATGCAAAGATGTTTGCATCGATGCAACCTAGCTGAAAATTCAAATTTCAGCGTCAAAGACACATTTGCATCGATGCAAAGTGTTATGCATCGATGCAAATAATTCAAAAACATAAAAAAACGGCTAGTTTTGACAAGAAGAGGAGAAACCTCCCAAATCCGAGCTCAAACCATTACCACCATCCCAGAAATATGTATTTCTGGGAGAAGGTGACACTTTTCCTGTAATCACAAGCTCTACCTTAGAGCCACAGGAAGAGGAAGCACTAATTCAAGTGCTGAGGACACACAAGACAGCTCTTGGTGTAAATCATGTTGCTTGTATGTGAAGTTTGTATTTGTAGGTTTTGATGAATGACAAACCAACAAACGACATGAAAAGACATACCAACAAACAACTTGAATGAACAAGCATGTTGAAAGATCAACCAACATCCAATGTTGAGGAATGAAGAGTTGAAAGCAACACAATAACAACAAGAAACTCAAGTCCACAACATTTGAAGACAAGTATAGTGTCTTAGGACTTAGGTAACTTCTTGTTAAGAACCAAATGTTAAATCTCTCAACACACACTCACAAAATGTTTTGATGATTCAATGCTAGCCAAAAGGTTTTAAAAACTTGTTTTCAAAAGTACAAAAGCATAGGAATTGACTCCAACAAGTTTGAGATCAATCCTAAGCATTTTGAAGTGATTTTAAGCCATTCTTTAAGGTTTGCATCGATGCACACTCATCTTGCATCGATGCAAAGCATGCAACGACTTGTTGCATCGATGCAAAGATGTTTACATCGATGCAACCTAGCTGAAAATTCAAATTTCAGCGTCAAAGACACATTTGCATCGATGCAAAGTGTTATGCATCGATGCAAATAATTCAAAAACATAAAAAAACGGCTAGTTTTGACATAAATGCTTCATCCCATTAATTCCCCAACGTTTCTAAGGTTTGGAAAATCTATAAATGGATGGATTAAAGCCTTATTTCACAAGTTTTTGATTCAGAAAAATACCTCATTCATATTCTTACATTCTACACATTTTCAAGTGATATAATACACATTTTGAGAGAGTAATATCAATTGGTTCAATAGTGCTAAACTTGCAATCATACACTCTTCTAGAGAGTACTCATTTCATCTCAACAAATCTTTAAGAATTGTTTTCTTGTACACTTTGTAAATTGGAGTGTGATCTCCAAGGTTGAGTCAAGAGTTATAAACACTATAGTCGGTGAGGATACCAAAGAGGTATACTAAGTACTCAAGGCAAATCTTAGAGAAGGTATCTCTAAGTGGAGTGGGTTAGTATACGAGTGGTGATCATATACCGTGAGGTGTTAGAAACTAAGGACTCGGATTGTAAAAGGTTTTGCGCGAGCACCTTGAAGCTTGGCAATAGTGGAACTTCTCAATTGCGATTGAGAAAGAAAGTGGACGTAGGACAAGGATTGTGCCGAACCACTCTAAATAGCGTTTGCATCTCTCCAAACTCATCTCTTCAATATTATTGTCTTTTACCTTTAAGCAAATAAATTGTGATCGTAAAGTAGCTTCGTAAGTACTTAAGGAGTGGCTTAAGTCCGATTGGTGAAAAGCTTGATCAATTTATTTGAGTTGGTGTCTATTGGAAAGTAAAAGCTCCTTATAAATGCTTAGCAATTGAGTTAAGCTCTTGGAAAAATACTAGTACAATAACGCTTTTGTATATTGTCTTTAACTTTCGCAAAAAGATTCATTGTTGTTGCATTACTCAATTCACCCCCCCTCTTGAGTAATTGTGCATAGGTTCTACACATCGTATGGGTACTCTTGACACACGGAGGTCATCTTCTCTTATTACAATTATCGTTTTATTCTTATATGGGTACATTTGTTACCGTCTGTATTTTTTATAAGTACAAATAATAATTTATTCTATTTTGTCTCATTCTCACATAATACATTCTTCTAAAATTAGTGAGTTTGATAACTCATCATTTTGTCAGCAAACAATTTTTACGTCCATTCTCCTTTCTTCATTGGTTTTAATACGTTGAATTGGACGCTGACCAATATATACATATATATATATATATATGAAGATTTATCAAATTAGTTCATTTATTCAATTACATAAACTTTAATTTCAATCTAATAAATTGATATATTTTTATAATTATATCCGATCAACGTCTAACTAAAAATGTTATGTATTATATATTCTATTAATTGACGTTTTATATCATTAATTGACAAAAAATATTAATAAAATGATAAAAAAATAAAAAAGAATTAATTTATTATTTTTTAAAAGCTAATTTAATTAACAAAATTTTTTATAAACAAATTTAAAAAATAATTCATCTTTTAAAAACTAATCTAACCGTTAACACGTAAATAATACCAAGCTGAATATCTTTTAGATAAACCATTGCTAAAAATAGCTGCATAAATACGTGGAATAGACACCAACCTTTGGTACACTGAGGGGATCTTGTTATCAATCATAGTTATCAAACTCGTCTCGATTTAGCCGGTTCAATTGGAAATTTGGTTATTCAGTTATCTAACCGGATTGAGCTATTTGTCAAACCGTTTAAATAATGAATCCGGTGAAAATCAGTTCGATTTGGTCGGATTTCATGAAAATTGGTGATTTGGACCGGTTCATGTAATCCAGACCGATTTTTTAAAAAAAAAACGGTGACGTTCTCTCCATCACTTACTCCCCTGCATTGTGGTGCCCTAACTTAGAACCAACACCCATCTCACCTCTCTCTTCTCTCGCCAGTCGCCACTCTCTCCCAGTCTCCCTCAAGCTCGTCGCAGCTCCTCAAGCTCGTTGCTGCCTCAAGCTCGCGTCGCCGCCTCAAGCTCGTCGCAAGCTTTGTCGCGCTAAGCTCGTCTTCCTGCTTCGGCCATCAACGCTTCCTCCGCCGTGAGTCTGTGTTTAGGGTTTCAGCTTCGGCCCAGATCTTTCATCAACGCTTGCTTCGTCTCTCTGAACTCTGAAGCAAAGTTCAAAATCACCCAACCAAACCCTAGGTTGTCCCTGCAACGGTTCTGCCGTAGTGCCGCCGCCGTCCATGCTGTCGGCGCCTCCGCGTTGTCTCTTGTAGCCCAGGCCCTCTCTTGTAGCTCGACGTCCTCCTTCCCCTATCCCCGTCCTCCCTGGCTTCTCTGTTCGAGGCTTGGAGCAGCTCGCCGTCGTTTCGCCGATTGCCGTCCGTGTCTCCGTCGAAGGTTAGTGGCTGCTTTCACTTCTTCGGTTCTTCTCTTCCTTTTATGCTCTCTGATTTTTGAATGTGAAGTTGTGAATGGATTAATGAAAATCAAATAATTGATTTTGTGCTGCTGCTCTTTTTTTAATTCCTAAAATTTTTGGTGAAATTTTCTTGCTGCTGCTAAAAATGGATTAGGGATTAGGAATTAGGGATTATGCTATGTTAGCTTTATTGATTTCAGGTTTAGTGTGATTAGGGATTACTTGTTGTTGTTTTGTAATTAGGGATTATGTTCTGTTAGCTTGATTGATTTCAGGTTTAGTGTGATTAGGGATTACTTGTTGCTGTTTTGTAATGTTTGTTGTTGAATGCTAAAATGGAAATCAACTTAAATGCTGTTTGTTGCTTCCATATATTTTCTTTGATAGTATTTTCCGGATTATAAATTCTGGTTGAGTCAAAACTTTGTATTTGTTTTGTCTGTAGTTTGATTTGAGATCATTAGATCTGATCCGATCCGATCCTATTAAGTTCATACTATGCGTTTGGATTTTTGGTGTAGAATTGTTGGTTACCTGTTTGAACTATAGTTATCAAACCCGGCTCGATCCGGACGGTTCGACCGGAAACTCGGTCTCCCAGTCATCTGGCTGGGTTGAGCCACTCGACGAACCGTTTAAGTAATGAACCCGTTGAAAACCGGTTAATCCGGCCGGGTTTTATGAAAACCGGTGACCCGGACCGGTTCATATAACTCGGACCGGAATTTTTTTCCCCAAACGGTGTCGTTCTTTGTTCTCTCCCTCACCCACCCCTTTGCGTGGTGCCCTAACCCATAATCAGAACCCATCTCACCTCTCTCTTTTCTTCGCCACTCTCTCCCTCAAGCCCGTCGCCGCCTCCTCAAGCTCGCGTCGCCACCTCAAGCTCGTCGCTGCCTCAAGCTCGTCGCCGCTCAAGCTCTGTCGCCACCTCAAGCTCGCGTCGCCGCCTCAAGCTCGTCACCGCTCAAGCTCTGTCGCGCTCTGTCATAGTTCGTAAGCTCGCCTTCCTGCTTCGGCCATCAACGCTTCCTCGGCCCTGAGTCTGGGTTTAGGGTTTCAGCTTCGGCCCGGGTCTTCCATGAATGCTTGCTTCGTCTCTGCCTATGTGAGTTTCAGATTCGGCCCTGTTATTCCTCCTTCAATTTTATTGCGGTAAATTATTAGTACATCTTGAATTTATTGTTCAAAGTTGAGTTTGTTGCTGAAATTATGACTTAGCTAATGTTAATTTGCTGTAAATCAAATTTGGAGAATTGGAGTTTTTTTGTTGCTGTCTGAAAGTTATCATAGTTTAACTTTTTGTTGCTGCCTGAAAGTTATCATAGCTGAATTTGTTGCTAGAACTCTAGAAGTAGAATTTGTTGTCAGCTGTAAGTTGAATTTGATGCTGAACATATCATAAATGTGGTTGCTGCTGGAAGTAGAATTTGTTGCTGGATAATTGAGTTGAGTTGAATTTGTTACTGAACCTTGTTGTTGTTGTGTTGAATTTGTTCCGATCTCTGATCTTTCTCTCTTTTCTAACTCTGTTATGAATAAAGCTCTTGCATCCCTCTAAGAAGTGTGTATAATTGATTCATTGATGGAAGAATAAGATGAAGTTAATTCAGTTTACTAGTTTCTTGAAGCTCTCTCTTCAAACTCTTCTTTCTCTGTTTCTGATGTTCTACATAATGCAATGTTTCTTATAGAAGATAGAGATGCAAATTAAAATGGGAAAAATATTGATCAAGCTCTAAATTTGTCCTATAAAGATATGAAACTCCAAATCTGTTTCTGATGCTCTAAATTTATACTAGAAACTACTTTATTATCTCTTTTTACATCATTAATTATGTTTAAAAAGGAATATTTGATTATTATTATTGTTTGTAAAGACTTACATTTTAATTTTTAATACATGATTGTAATTTTATTTATATAATTTTATATTTTTTTAGATTATGACCGGGTCAACTGGGTGAATCAGTGACCCACCGGTTGAACCAGTAATCCAGTTGACCCACCGGTTGATTGCCGGTTCGGTTCTAATAACTTTAGACTGTATTTCTTGTAATTGGATCTGTTTTGAACTGGATTGTGATTTTATGCTGCATTAGATGTTGATAGTTCATCTTGGGTGTAGTTTTGGGATCATTTACTTGTTAATTCTCGGGCATTCAGTTTAGTGAGGATCTTCTTGTACAAATTTATCTTTTTTTAGGTTCCTTATAGATTTATTGGTAATAAATTTATATAAATGCTGGATCATTTTGAACATGTCTGTTGGTGTAATTTCACTTTGTAGTATATATCATATCTTAAATGGTCTCTGAAGTCTTATCTTTGAACGAGGTGTTTTTGTACTCTTTATTTTTAGTTAGGCCATTTTCAAGATGGAGTATTAATTTTTTTTTCTTTTCAGTATATATAACATTATTAGCTGTTTTTATCTCTCTAGGTGGCCACAAGTCCACAACTGAAGGAGCATATAGGTTATGTAATATTTCTACAGAGATTCAGGCATAAATATGAACAAAACTTCTGTTGGAATAGCATTTCTCATCTTTTATTTGTCTATAGAGATTCAGGCATAAATATGAACAAAATTAATATTTGATTATTATTATTATGTTTGTAAAGACTTACATTTTAAATTTTAATACATAATTTTAATTTTATTTATATTATTTTATATTTTTTAATTATGACCGAGTTAACCGGGTGAATTTTTTTTGGAGTATTTTTGTGTTTTTATTTTAAGTGGAACTTGGAAAGACTGAATATGAATCAATTTTATTAGCTTTTTATAGTTTTTGGTCTAATTGCATTTGAAGTAGCTTCCTTCTTTCAGTTCTTTGACCTTTAGGTTTGAAGTTATTAATTGTAATTAAGGCTTAAATTGTCTGGTGGAACTTTGAAGCTATTAGATGCACATTTCCAATATGTTTTTTAAAGCCTAAATTATTGTTCTAATTGCATTGGCGCCTATAAAACAGGGGATTAACTTTACTTCTATTGTAATTATTTTAGTACCATCCTTTTTTGATACTCCTTAAAAAGATACTACTGAAATGTAAGTGTCACCGTCCTTAAAATTGTTGTCATTACCTAACCTATTTATTTGAAATAGTTACAAAGTTTATCTTGCCATGTTATTACTTTAGTCCTTAAAGAAGATTATAAATTGTCTTTTGCGTTATGATTTAAGTCTTTTAAAATAATAAGATTAACATATAGTGAATTAGTGATACAACATTTTATATAGACTAAAACGTGATTAGCCACTACCTGTTTTCTTTAAATAGGACCCTTACCCAATTCCTTTCTTCATTTTCACAGCACGCAATACGCATCTATGCAATAGAAGCATTAACAAGGTGGTTTTGTTTGTTTGTCGATGCGTCTTGCAGTTGCACCTCAAGTCCAAGGTTTCTTATTCTTAAGACCTTATTCACTCACCATTCAGCACTGCCCTTCCCCTTCTCCTCCTTCCATCTCACAAGTCTACGACGACCTTCTCCGCATTTGCTTCCGCTTACAACAAACTAAAACTAATCCCCATCACCATCACGACTACCATGTGTTCGACAATATTCCCAACCACGGCGACGGGGAAATGGCCAAAGTTGTTCATGCACACGCCATCAAACACGACATTTCCTCTGATGGCTTCCTCGCAAGTGCCACCATCGATCTCTATGCCGCTGCCGGCAATGTCCCTTTCGCTCAGAGGCTCTTCCACCAGCTCCATCCCCGTCAGAGACATTTATCCGCTTATAATTCTATCATTTCCATGTACTCAAGGCAGGGGTTATTCCAAAATGCACTCCGTTGTTTCGTTTCTATGATGCGTTTTGGCCAGTTGCCTGACCAATTCACGCTTGCCATAGCTCTCTCTGTTTGTTCAAAGCTCAGGAATGTTGAATGTGGCACGCTGCTTCACTCCTGCGTGATCAAGGCAGGTTTTGAGTCCAATCCGTTCTGCCAGGGTGCTCTTATCGATCTCTATGCCAAATGCGGCTTTCTCCGCCATGCTAGCGCCATATTTGACGCCGCAGTCCACTTGGACACTGTTTCTTGGACGGCTTTGATTTCTGGTTATGTTCGAGCCGGGCTGCCGCAGGACGCCCTCCAGGTGTTTGACAAAATGCAGATAGCTGGCTACTCTCCTGACCAGGTGGTTTTTGTGACTGTTCTCAATGCTCTTGTGAATTTGGGTAAGCTGGATGATGCCTGTAAATTGTTCCGAGACATGCACACTAGCAATGTTGTGGCATGGAATGCGATGATCTCTGGTCATGCTAAGAGGAGCCATCATAAGGAGGCCATTGAGTTCTTTCTCGAAATGAGGAAGTGTGGTATAAAGTCCTCAAGGTCCACGCTGGCAAGTGTTCTTAGTGCGATTGCCAGCTTAGCTGCGTTGGATTATGGGTTACTAGTCCATGGAGAGGCTATCAAACAAGGTTTGGATTCTAGTATATATGTGGGAAGTTCTTTGATCAGTATGTATGGGAAGTGCGAAATGTTAGATGCTGCAAAGCAAGTATTTGATGTCATGTCTGAGAAAAATATGGTCACTTGGAATGCCATGCTGGGAGTTTATGCACAGAATGGTTATTTCAATCATGTAATGGAGCTATTCCTTGATATGACACGGCGTACCATTGAACTGGACGAATTTACCTTCACTAGCATTTTGAGTTCATGTGCTTGTTTTGAAAGCTTAGAAATTGGTCGTCAGGTGCATTCAGTTGTTATCAAGAGAAGTTTTGCAAACAATTTATTTGTGAACAATGCATTGGTAGATATGTATGCCAAGGCTGGGGCTTTGAAGGAAGCTAGGAAACAGTTTGAGCGCATGAAAACCAGAGATACCATTTCTTGGAATGCCATTATCGTTGGATATGTGCAGGAAGAAGAGGAAACTGATGCTTTCAAAATGGTCAATAGAATGAGGTTACATGGCATAGTACCTGACGAGGTAGCTTTGGCAAGCATACTTAGCGCTTGTGGAAATGTTAAGCTATTAAAAGCAGGATTGCAGTTCCATTGCCTGGCAGTTAAGTTGGGATTAGAAACAAACCTTTTTGTTGGAAGTTCTCTTATTGACATGTATTCTAAATGCTGGTCCATTGAAGATGCACGAAAAATCTATTCTAGCATGCCTGAATGGAGCGTGGTATCCATGAATGCTCTGATTTCAGGATATGCTCTGAAAAATATAAAAGAAGCTATTAATCTTTTTAGTGAGATGCTGGCATTGGGGCTCAAGCCATCTGAAATTACATTTGCAAGCCTGATAGATGCTTGTAAGGGTTCTCAGGTAAATCTAGGGTTGCAGATCCACTGTGCTATAGTTAAGAGGGGTCTTTTATGTGGTAGTGAGTTCTTAGGTACCTCTTTGTTGGGCATGTATATGGACTCACAAAGGATTGCAGATGCCAACGTACTTTTCTCAGAGTTTTCGAACCTTAAAAGCATTGTTATGTGGACTGCTTTAATTTCTGGGTATACTCAAAATGATTGCTGTTACGAGGCCATAAATTCATACCGAGAAATGCGGGACAACAATATCTTCCCTGACCAAGCAACATTTGTTTCAGTTCTTCGAGCTTGTGCTCTCTTATCAGCATTGCAAGATGGGAAAGAGATACATTCTCTAATATTCCATACTGGTTTTGACTTGGATGAGTTAACCAGCAGTGCACTCATAGACATGTATGCTAAATGTGGGGATGTAAAAAGTGCTGTGCAAGTTTTTGAAGAAATGGGTACTAAAAAGGATGTGATTTCTTGGAACTCAATGATAGTTGGATTTGCAAAAAATGGTCATGCAGAAAGCGCTCTGAAGGTCTTCAATGAAATGGCCCACTCATGTGTTACACCAGATGATGTCACATTCCTCGGAGTGCTCACTGCTTGCAGCCATGCAGGGTGGGTTTCCGAGGGCCGTCAAATTTTTGATCTCATGGTGAACTGTTATGGCATTGAGCCCAGGGCTGATCACTATGCTTGCATTGTGGATCTTCTTGGTCGCTGGGGTAATCTCAAAGAAGCTGAAGAGTTCATCGACAAACTAAATGTCAAACCGAATGCTATGATTTGGGCCAATTTATTGGGAGCTTGCCGAATTCATGGTGATGACATAAGGGGAGAGCGAGCAGCTAAAAACCTTATTAAGTTAGAACCTGACAATTCTTCCCCATATGTATTGCTTTCTAATATGTATGCTGCATCAGGACATTGGAATGAAGCTAGATCTTTGAGGAGAACTATGATACAAAAAGAAATCCAAAAGATGCCTGGGTGTAGCTGGATTGTTGTAGGACAAAAGACAAACTCATTTGTTGCAGGTGATATATCACATCCTAATTATGCTGAAATTTCACATTCTTTGAAGCATTTGACAGCACTCATGAGAGACAACAGATTCCAGGATGATGGAATTTTGCTTGTTGGTTAAATTTAATTTTTCACAGTAATAGGAAATCAAGCAATCAACTCAGATTTGCATTCTGACAAAGAACAAATCGTACATATATTCCATTGTTACTGCTTTCTGGCAAATGGAAAGCAATATATTATTATTTGCATTACTTATGAACTCTTTGTTGTCAATTTGTTATGCATATTCATGTGTTTGAATATAAGTTTCTGGTTAGAACTTAAAAAATAAAAAGTAAACCCTCACGTTACCTGGATTAAGCTCCTCTACTTTTACTCCTATCTATATTTTTCTTGACTTAAGATGGTCAACTTTTGTGTAGTGCTGATAAGCTCAAGTTGACATATAGTTTTTAGTATCCATCATCAATCACTATGAAGCAGTGTGGTCTAATTACCTTTTATATCATAAACCATCCTTTGTACCTTCTGTAATTATTATTATTATTATTATTGCTATTGCTTTGCCATGGATGATTGTTATTAAACCAGCATTTGTACCTTACGCGATTTTGCTATGGATGATTGGTTTAATGCACCCAAAATCTGACCCTTATGCAAGTTGAAATAATTTCTAGATTAGGACTGTTAACCACGAAAATATTTTTAGTTGTGTATTTATCACTAATTCTTTGATTTTTTTTCTGGTTTTCTCACAAATTTCAGTAGTAGAATTTATTATTCTGTTTGTGAAATTGAATTTGAGCAACTCATGTGAGCATCATTTTATTCATTTATATAGAGCACCGCCCGTGAAGTAAAGCGCTTAGATTCAATTAGTAGATCCCCTGTTTATGCACAATTTGGAGAAGCACTTAATGGTCTATCAACAATTTGTGCTTACAAGGCTTATGACCGCATGGCTGATATCAACGGAAAGTCGATGGACAACAACATACGATTCACTCTGGTGAACATGAGTGGAAATTGATGGCTTGCAATTTGATTAGAAACTCTGGGAGGTCTCATGATATGGTTTGCTGCAACCTTTGCGCTAATGCAGAATGGGA